>NW_028258393.1:0-57819 GCF_053883595.1 Heterocephalus glaber
GTTCAGTAATAATAACTGCATTGCCAATTAACAACCTTTTAAAAAAATACACACAAAATCTGTCTTAACTTAAAAGGATGGTTTGCTACACGTCTTATATAGAGCTCTCAGGAACCATGGAAGAAAGATGGAAGGTGGGAAAGGCACAACTGGATCACAAACAGTCCAAGCAGTTTCCTACTCGTTCATATAATCCAATGCTTATGGAATGTTTTTATTAAACACAATAAATACTACAAAAAATATGACTTCCCCTTTCTCTTCTATAATAATAGGTCAGCTCATTTTCACCTTTTAGGTTTCAGCTTGGTGTCACCCCTTGGGGACTCCACTATCCCCTGGCCATCACAACCATCCCCCTTTGTTTCTTTCACAATACTTAGAAAACTCAAAATTCTTTTTATCCCTTTATCTGGACTTCAATTTCCCTCCCACCCCAGAGCACTGCTTCACTCTAGTACTATCGCAGAGTCTGGGACAGAGGTTCTCATAACTATCCGTGGAAACACAAGAGGAAGGGGAATTCCAACTTCCAACAGAGCACTGATAGGAGATGAGTGTTGGTTGTAAACAGTAGTAAGGGGAGGAAAAAAAACCACAAAACAAGGGGGTGTCATAAAGCAGAAACACCAATGGGAGGGTTAATGGCCACCAAGTTCACTCTGAGGTCTATGTAGATTAAGGTAGTGATAACACAAAGAGGGAAAGCTAAAACAACCCAGAGAGAAGGAAGAAGGGAGGCTCTGGGATTCAGTGAGCCCTAGCACCCTCAGCTTGCTACAGACCCAGACAGGGTGAGGCAATAAAGCCAGTGAGGATCACAAGAGGTTACGTTAATCTGAAAACACTTTTCTCTAGCTTAGTTCTGACACTCTTCTCTGCAGATGACCTCACACTCTACTTGAGTGACCCGAATATGGTCATCACGTATAAACCCAACCCCCGAAACCTCACCTCCTGCCTCCAAGGTCAGAAGAAGCACCTCTCAACCTCCAGAAAGCTTCCCCACTAGAGTCGTTCTAGCTTCTCCCTTAGCTTCACCTGGTCCAGCTCTCTTTCCAGGAACAGGGGCATACTAGGGCCTCTCTCACAAAGAGAACACAAAAACCCTCTCAGTGGAGATGTGGCATCCTCTGTCCCTCTACTGCCAGCCATAAGAGTTCCCCTCAGTAGCTCTGTCCACTTTGCTACCCACCACAAACAAGTTCCAACAATGGCACAGAGGTTACCTCCACAGATGGCCAAACACAAAATGCAATCTTGCCCTTCTAAATTATATGGCCCTGCTGCAGCATTTCGGTCCACCACCTCAGGCCCATGCAACCCTTTGTCCCCTTGTTTTAGTGACACCTGACTCTCTCGAATCCCCTATCACTGTTCTTTTTCTTTTCATCCCTTCTGATGCCCTGCTACTTCCCAGTATTCTTTTCAGAAATTTCCTTCTCTTTATGCCATATATTTTCCTCCTGTTAAGCCACTCCAAAGGTTTTAGCTATCATTGGTGACATCAAATCAAATTTCCAGCCGACTAATCTCTATTCAACAAACCTGCAATCCACTTCCCTATTGAGTATCTCAGCAGATAAACCTGAAACCTAATATTTCCAAGTAAGTTTACCATCTTCTCTTGATGTATTAGTCTCCATCCTGGTTAATGGCAACCTAAACACAATCGAGTGTTTATCCACATGCACAAGACCCTGGGTTCAATAAACAGTATGGGAGCAGGTAAAGGAAAGGAGGACAGAGAAAGAAAGAACCAGATGAGAAAACTGAAACACAAAGACCAAGTACGGGAAATCACACTACTTATATTTTACTGCCAACAAAGCCCAAGTTCTTCACCAATGTATTCCCCTTTCCTCAAGATCGTGTTACTGTTCAAGCAAAGATATGAAGGAGCCAACTAATTCCTCTATGGAAGCTACACACGCAAATAATATACAATGAGTACTTGAAGAATGGAGTGAATATTTAAATTTTTTAAAAAGAACTTACTGAAGTTTATTAAAAGACACATTGGCAAGAAAGATGGCATAAATATGTGCAAAGGAAGGGAGTATTTTGAGTACTCTGGGTTGGATCATGTATCTTAATATAATAAATTTCTTAATTTAAACATTCACCATGTTTTTGATCACCCTTTGTTGATCAACCTTTTGCAGCAATATCTGTCAAATAAAAATGTTACAGTGTGTTCCCGTTCACATTATTCCCAGATCTGGTACCATGTGACTACTGGCTCTTCCTCAAAGTCAAAATGACCATGAAAGGGAAATGTTTTGAATCAATTCAGGACATCTGAAGCAGTCTTGACTAAAGAAACTCATGAAAGAGGACTTCCAGAATTGCTTCAGAAAGTGGCAACAACAAAGGGTTAAAACCCAGGAAAGTATTTTGAATGGGACTAATGGCATTGTGTCTTCTACTGTAATATTTTTAAAATTTATGTCTGGGCATGGTGGCACACACCTGTAATCCCAGCACTTAGAAGACTGAGGCAGAAGGACTGCCTTGATTTCGAGGCCAGCTTGAGCTACATAGTGAGAGTTCAAGGTCAACCTGAACTTCATAGTGAGACCTTGTCTCGAAAAAAAATTAAGCATTCAGTGTACGAAGAAGTCATAAAATGTAGGGCCTAGAATGGGCATTCAGCAAGGAAAGAAGGTATTCATAACAATGACAGATATGAGCATAGCTGTGATAACTAAAATATAAATCCCACTAAAATAAATATAAATGCTATCTCAAAAATACAGAAAATAAAAAAGACAAAGGGAAAAATATAAAAATTAATCCCAAAGTAGGAATTTATGTGCCATCAAAACCAGTATGTTATTACAATGACATTTCAAAGCTTTGATGGCTAGATGCTATCACTGTTGTATTTCCCATTTTCTCAAAATTGTCTCCCAATCATATATTTGCACATTTTAGCTTTTCTACTTTAATTTCTATCTCAGGGCTCAATCTCTCACCCAAGCTACCATACTTGTGTGCAACCATCCACAGGATGGCTCCTATTGTTCTAAGAGGTTCAAACTCACCTATGGGTGAGTCATTTTTTCAACAACAAAATCCATTCCTGCCACTGATGTTATTTCCACTGAGGCACACCTTCCTGCCAGCTACTCAGGCTCCAATTGGGAGCAGCATCCTTGCATCTGCTTCAACCCTTTTCCCTAAATAAGTCTTTCGATAAATTCCTAACCCACACTCTCCAATTCCTTGATACCTTAAAAATTGTCCCCTGCAAATCACGGCTCTCGCTGTCTCTCGATATTGCTTCCTAATTAATCTCTACTCTCCTGCCTCTCCATATCCAGGACAATAATTATCTCAGCTTTCCCTACCCTACTGGAGTTTTAAGTTCCTCAGTCCTGGGACCACATCTTCCTCTCTCTGAAAGGTTTGCAGTATTTAAGCACAAAGTCTTTTCTAGAATCAGCACTCAAATGCTTTTATGTTAAATTGAATCCTATCTACTATTCAGCCACTAAACTAAAACACACTTGTACACTGAGGTGATGCCAATGTAGCTGCTAGAACTCAGTCACAGTATTCTGAGATGAAGCAACAACCTCATGGTGGTCAGAAAATTTAAGTGGGTTCAAGGAAATCATTCAAGTAATTAAACTGAGTGTGCCTGTGCTACATAGGAAGTCTACACCATTGCCTGTGTATTCCCAGAGGAGACATATTTCATCCATACCTGCACATATGGCCACTCATACATCATTTCAGATTGTCTCTGCCTTGAGAGAAAAAATATGACTTGTATCACACATTTGGTTTCTAATAGGCTGGTGAAAACTAGAGCAACCTGCACCAGCTTAACCCCCTATAGGGGCATTATAGAGGTTGACCTGACAGTCCTCAGTATGTGCAGTGCTTGGTAAGAGAAATGTGGAAGCAGGTTCTACATCAGAGCTTATAATGAGCTGCAAATAATGGCCCTTACTACAAATACATGATATACACAGATGCTTAACACTACTGCAGCTTGACTAATATT
Organism: Heterocephalus glaber; assembly: GCF_053883595.1. Lineage (NCBI taxonomy): Eukaryota > Metazoa > Chordata > Mammalia > Rodentia > Bathyergidae > Heterocephalus > Heterocephalus glaber. The sequence goes on from NW_028258393.1 coordinate 4,016, forward strand.
TTACTTACAGCAAATACCTGTTTCTTAATACCTCCTACCTAGAATGCATCTAAAAATGCTATAGTATAGTGGCCAGAACCTCAAAAAGACACACTAGCCTTGACGAGAAAAGAAGCAGAAAACACAAACTGGACAGAATGACAGGAAAATAAATATTTGTAAGCCTTATGGCATAATACAAGGTAGGAATAATGAGGAGGCACAGTTATGTGATGCCGTTTAGACATCTGACTCTGCGGCATCACAGTGGGAAGAATAAGAATGCGGGCGGCGAAGGTGATGCAGATGGTCCCTGGGATGGGGCATCGCTGGACAGCAAAGTGCTTTCGGCGGCCTAAGGAGATTCCCTGACCTCCCCTCACTAACCCTGCTGCCTCTGAATGTATCTTCAGTGCTCTTCCATCCTCACACCTGTCTAACCATGCTCAACCCACACTGGCCTCCTTCCTGCTTCTCAAAAGATTCAGGCCACATCCCAGCCTAACCTACATCCCACCAGCTCTTCCCCACATAGCTGCATGGCTCTTCCCTTCCAGCCCTCAAATCTCTGCCCAAACATCTCTCAAAAAGGCTCACTTCAACCACCCAAATTAAAAAAAGCAACACGACTCCTGCCGCAACAGCCCTAAGGACTCTGGTTCCCCTGTCTGGCTTTTCACGGTAATAATCTTCTCACATGCCACAGACTTTACCAACATGCTGTTTACCATTTACTGTCTGTTCCAGTCTTGGCCCACCCCAAATACACCAAGACTGTAACTTCTATGAGGGCAAAGGAATTTTATACGTTTTATTCACTAGCTCATCCCCAGGAATTAGATGAACCACATGCTTCATTAAGAGCTTAATAAATACTAATGAAAGTGTGAACTATAGCACTGCTGTAATTGAGTTACAGGCATTTTTCTGTAACATTCATCATCCATGTGTCCCATATCAAAACGAAAAGCACTAGCTATCCTAGACCCTTAAAAAAGGAGAGAGAGAAAAAAAACGAGAGTCCTTGACCTCACTCAATTTGCTCCAATACTTCTCCTAAGTGACTCCAGTCCCACCCGATGTGCTCACCCATTTCCCCAACATCTGCTGGACACCTGCCTGAGCCACATGAGTTTGGCACGCAAAGGAAACACAAGTCAAGGAGCGGGGAGCTGAGCATCTAAATGGTCTTTTAAAAATTACCACACAGGGCTGGGGATTTAGCTCAGTGGCACCGCATCTGCCTTGCAAGCGCAAGGTCCTGAGTTCGATCCCCAGTACCTAAATAAAAAGAAATAAATGTTACCACACAATTCTTTTAAGTTAAGACCCTAGGCTGTGGGAGTAACCGAGTCAATATACATGTGCTTGTTCCCAATGAGAAATGTAATTGTGTTGTATACCTAAAATGTACCAATAAAACAATTTAAGAAAATAAAATTAAAAAATATATATATAACATGTGCTTAGTATTCGAGGGGACCCCACTGCATAGATTGCCAAGAGGCAGAAAAAGTAGTGCACTCTGCATGTTCAACATGTGCTGGTAGAAAAATGACGCCCAACGTTTAGCTCACCAAATGAACCAATTCAAATGTTCTATTTTCAATAAACAATTAACTTTAAACATAAACATTTACAATGAATATTGATTGCTTAGATGAGCATGCAATACAGTTTCTCAGGTGCTCAAGGACTCCTTTCCTCAAAATTTATGTGGCATCAGTGGTGTCAAGGCCTTTACCTCCTTTCAATCTGAAATTGGAGGAAATTCTGATATCATTAAGACACTGTTTGCAATATGACTTTTTTTGAGGGAGCGGGGGTTAAGCCAGGGTCTTGCTGTGTAGTCCAGGCTAGCCTTGACTCAGTGACCCTCCTGGCTCAGCCTCCCAAGTATGGGGGTTCCAGACGTGCACAAGGCCCAGCCTGCAATATGATTTTAGGATGACTAAAGCTTGCTATGCAATTCAATCCCTGACTACAGGACAACCTCTGCTGTGAAGTCTGCTGTGGAAGGAGGAGAAAAAGGACAGGGAGGGCTGAAGGGAGAGAAGACTGAGAAACAGGCAGAGCCATATACGTGACGCCAAGCCTGGTCTTCTGAATGTAACACATGCAGTTTACAGAAAAAGACTGTGTCTAGTATGTCTTTAAATAAATACATCTTGAGAAAACAAGTTTTAAGAGGGTGACAGAAAGCTAACTGTTTTCACCGCTGGAGCTTGAAAACTAGGTGAGAGAAACTGGTCAAATAAAAGCCACAGTTGCCAAGTAACTGAAGCTGAAAATAATTACACACTGGATATTATACAAGCTATGATGATGCCCTTAAACAGACAAGAGGAGAACTCTACCAGTGTGGTTTGTAATGTTGTATCATCTGAGGCAACAAATTAAAATGAGGAGCTGGGGACCTGAAGAAGATGTGGAAAGCAGTTTTTTACCCATAAGGCCTCTGTCCAGAGAGACTCAACACAGGTCAATGTGCCTGTCTCACCTGGGAATCTTGTTTTTCTTTTTCTCTCTTTCTAGAGGAAAACAAATACTATGTACAAATCTGTCTTTGTGACATGCTGCAGGAGAGACTCTAAATAGACGCAGGTGCTAGACAGACAATATCTAGGGTGACCTACAGATCTCACTAAGGCTGACAGGTAACTGTCCCTGCTGACTTATCCCGAATCCCTGCAAACCTATCACTTCTCAAAGACGCTGTTAAGAATCCAACTGGCACTTAACTAAGGAAAATGGAAAAAGTATTTGGCATCAACCGGCAGCTACTTTATTTTAAACTATGGTTCCCACCTCCCAACCTTCTTACATTCCAGCAAGAATACAGTAGCAACGAATGTGCCTTGTCTCATACAACATGCGGATGTTAACAGTTCTGTACAGTTCTACTGGACATCAAAAAACATTCCAAGAATTTCATAAGTGCTGACTAAACTTTCCTGAATTACCCACACACCTCCTCCACATTCCTTAAGCATTATTTGTTTTCCTGAATATGTGGCGGGGGGGGGCACAAAAAGCTACAAAGGACAGGAGAAACTGCAGCCCAAAACAAATTATAAAACAACCAATCCATATTCAATAAAGTTGTGCCTAAGACAGTGGTGGCGAACCTATGGCACGCGTGCCTCGGTGGGCTGTTTATAACATTAAAAGCTCTAAAAAGTTCACCATCCCTGGCATAAGTTCAGAGAAACCTGAACTCCTTTTAGACATTCAACCCCAACAACATCGGCCCCTACCCATCCCATAATCCTTCTACAGGAAGTTTGACAAGCTGAACATGAACATACCCTTGCAGACCATGAAAATAGTTGAAGGATTAGTCCCCCTGCAATTAAGTGAATAATGCTCAAAAAAAATAAGGAATTTCTTAATTTCTCCATTTGGTGACTAAAAAAAAACCTTTAAAGTGCTTTAAACTAATATAAATTGTCAAATTACTATCTTATGAATTAAAATTCTGTATAGTATCCTTCATATAACCATAATTTTCACTCTAAATATTCAGCAGTTTAGCCTCTTCAATCTTAAAAATGTCTTCAGGAAATAAACATATATGCAACTATATATATATAGTAAATGATAGAATGCTACTTGTAAGGCAAAAAAATCCCATTTCCATCCAATGAGACATAATTAAAATAAGATTTTCTTTCCAAATCCTAAATTGTTTCACTGGGCATATACATACTGTTTTTTAACTTTTTTTGAAACAACAGCTCATGTAGTTCAGGTGTTCAGGCACCAATCTCAAATCTCAACCTCTTGCCTCAGGGGCAGGTATAGAATTGCTCGATCAATCTTCTTCATTAGATAACTCTAAAATTAAAGAGCAGTAGAGTCCAAATGCTGAACAGTACTACCAACATATTTTTTAATTTTAAACATTTTTAATCAAGAAGATAACTAACAGTATGAAGAAGGAATTTTCAACAAGACACTGCCAACTATTCCTTGAAACCATTTGTTTTATGATCAGTGTGTTGGTAACACAGTTCAGGTACCTATTAGGAGCATTGGGCTGTCTTTTTATGAATTATTTCATTTCATTCTCTCAATAATACCACAGTTTTAGGTATAAACTTCTCTTTCAACAGATGAAAAGACATAAGCTCAAAGAGGTTAAATAATTGCTCAAAGTCAAACATCTAGCAAGTGGCAAGGACAGAATCCAAGAGACATTTTTCTGGCTCTAAAATCCATGCTAATACCAATTCAACAGGGTGCTTCAATGGATTTAAGGCTCATCACATTTCTCAACACAGTGCCTACTAAGTGTAAGATACATAACAGCTCAAGTTATCCTTTCAAAAGGTGATTTAGATCGTGTCACTTCCTAGCTTAAACCTCTGATGGTTTCCAGGCACACTGAGAATAAATCCCTAACTCCTACCAATGTGCTGGTTCCTGAACTTGGCTCAAGCTACCCTGACTTTTGAAAATGCCAATCATGTTCTCAGCCCCAGTGTTCTGTGCTTGCTATTTCTCTTACACTAAATCTTCTAATCACCTAGGTATCAGCAAAAATCTCACCTTAAAATGCCTTCTTTGCCCACCCAATCTCAATGAGCTCCCTACCCATCCACCTAAGTCTCTCTCCAGCCTGTTTTATTAAGGGTACTTATATGTGTCTGAAATTATCTTGCTCATTTATCTGCTTTTCATATAGTACTTGTCTCCTCCCAGCTCAAATACAAATACCCAGACAGGAGGGACTCTCAGTCTTCCTCACCATTTGTCCCTCAGCATCTTTAACAGTGGAGACCCCCATAGAGTGAGCTCGGTAAATACATACTTATTGAATGGATGACTGAGCTCTAGGTGCCAGGCAGACACACACACAATTAGATACAGATCTGACCCTCAAAAAGTGAAAAATCTCTAAGAAGATGGTTCTCTCCCACGGATCTCTTCTATACAAATGATTCCTCAAGGCTGGTAAGTATTTTGGGGTTTTTTTTGGTACTGGGGATCGAACTCGAGTCCTTCTGCTTTCGAGGCAGGTGGCGGAACCACTGAGCTAAATCCCCAGCCCTCCTCAAGGCAAAATGTTTTAAGTGCCATATGTGAAATACTGACATGTTGTGTGGTTTCAAAAAGAGGAAAAAATGTTAAGTCATATACCAACATAATATCAAAAAACACATAATTTCATGAAGAAAAGGAGGGAAGAACAGAAGAGAAAGCACACGCGCACGCGCACACACACACACACACACACACACACACACATGCACGCACTCACTCATGTTATTCCTCAGAGCAGAAATGCTCCTTTCAGACATGGCTTGGAAGATATAAACATCATTGAAATTCAAAAGCAGTTCTGAAAGAGAAGATGCCTCACTTGGTATGCAAGGGATGTTTCCTCCCCCTGAATACATTATGAACTTGCAGCATGCTAATATGCCATGCTATCATAAGCACCAGATGGGGCAGTAGGCAGTACATGTCCCATCAAACCTCAAGAAGATGTATTAATGTTCATGCTCTTTAAAAAAAAAAAATCCTCTGCCTGCGTCCCTAGACGTCCACATTTCTTAGCATTCAGTCACTTTCTCTCAAAGCACAGTCCTCCAGGGCTGCTCCTCTTCAGCAGATGGTGCCAGGAATCATTCCAATCTATTTTATCACAGGAGGCAAAGGCCACAAAGCGTGTCAGACTCTGCTTACTGAAGGCCTACCCAGCACAAAAGAACAACAGAAGATTCAGGAGATGCAGGAAATAAATCTTCTTGAGGCGCTACTGAGGAAACGTTTTTTAATTATGCTGAACACTTATTTATGTTGAGCAGAGATAAATAAGAGGAAAACTTTCGTATGTCTAAACTTTCAAGATGACTTGCTTTCATTGTGAAACTAGGGTCTACACCTCAGTACTCTCTGACGAAGAGTGGCAAAATTCACAAGGTTACGACTAAGCAAAAGATGGCCTCAATTTCAGACAAGTGTAGAGTAAATAGAACCTGAGTGCACTTTGACTCACTTGCTTAGAAGCAACTATCAGAATACGGGAATATCCTGGCATTCCAGTCTTTACTGTCCTAGTTGACTTAGCCATGTCACCATCTGAATATGCCAAAGGCCACCGGAGCTCTGAACAAACACACGACTTACAACTTTTCAAGTGTTATTTTTAATATACTGCTAAAATTATTGATTTCTATTAATTTAGAATCTAAACAGATTTATTTATAAACAAAGAAGGGATATCTCTCAGGAGTACAAAGGAGATAAAAAGAATTAGAACAGTGGTCCTTCAACCTGAATATGCTAAAAAATCCACTGAGAGCTGGCTCAGACACCTCAGAGTTTCTGATTTAGTAGATTTGGGGTGGGGCAGAGAAACTGTGTTTCCAACAAGTTCTCAATTGTGCCCAATGCTGTTGTGGTCCACAGAATCCACTTTAAGAACTTATCTACACCAAATTCTACCATGTTTCAAAGTGCAGATGTCTTTGACCTGTGCAGAGTGCCAATAGGATCTTTCTATTAAGATACTCAATTAAGATACTAAACTGACCTTCCAAGAATTTCTAAGAGGCATGAATTCAGAAAAATACTTAAAAATCTCTGCCAAATTATCAAGATTATTCTCTCAACATCTACTATGTAATGCTATCCAGTTAAACTCAACAGTCTTACCCTATGCCTTTCAAAGGATCCAATGTAAATGTTGAAACAAATATAAAAGGGCAAAAAGATTTAAAGAAAGTATTAAAATAAGAAACCATGTTTTTAAAGGAAAAAATAGATATGTATTGTGCCCTGAATGAATTATCCTAGCAGTCTCTCTAGAGACTGGAAGATATATTTTACCAGCATATCAAATTGCTACTCATCTATGCTTACTGATAGAAGAAACTGTTGTCTGAATTTCCTGTGTAACTAAAAAGATAAAAACATTTTGTTCATATTCATTTTTTGCAAAAATCTTACTCAATATATTTCATGGAGGACAGGAGAGTTACACCCATACTCCAGCTGGGTAGCAAGGATGAAAGAAAGACAGCAGAAGAACATTATAGTGCCCAGGTGGAAAAAGAGCTCATGTACAACTGCTACTTCTCAAATACTCTTCATTTCTTTATGATGAAAACATTCGTGATGCTTTGTTCTCAAGTTTTAAATTGTACGGCGATTATGGTTAGCTGCAGTTTCCCCACTGTGCTCTAACACATCACACAACTTCTTGCTCCTATCTAACTGCACCTTACAATCCTCTGATTAACCTTCCCCTTCACTCGCTCATGCCAACTGTTATACATTGTATGCTACTTTTATTTTTATTTATTTATTTTTTTGGTACCAGGGATTGAACTCCATCCTTGCGCTAGCAAGGCAGGCAGTGGAACCACTGAGCTAAATCCCCAGCTGCTATGTGCTACTTTTAGTAAACACAATGGTGGTCAATTATCAGATTTCATGTTTTTGGTGGTACTGCGGATTGAGCCCAAGGCCTTTGCACTGAGCTGCATCTTCAGCCCTTTTTTAATTTAGAGATAGGGTCTCCCTAAGTCACTAAGTTACCCAGGTTGGGTTCATACTAGTGATCCTCCTGCCTCAGCTTCCCAGAGTACTAGGGTTACAGGTATGTGCCACTAAACCTGGCTATTATGAGACTTATTATGTATGCAACATTAACTATTACACAAGTAGCCATTAATAAAAATATATAGCCAAACAAAAAGTGTTCTTTATCCTTAACTCAAAGAAAATGCTTGATTCATTTACCATTTACCAAAAATTTTTATGAGTCATTTCTTTTTTTTCCTTCATTAATTACCATACTTTGGGCATTATCTTTTTCTTTTGAAATCTCCATGAATCCCAGTCTACCTCATCCTCTCATTCATTCATGAAGCAAACATTTGCTGAGGACAGGCTCACAGGTAGCCTGGAATGGAAATATTAGAAGTCGCAAATCAAGACCTTAATGTAAACAGCAGCTTTCTGGAGGAGAGCTGACGATGCTTAAAATATCTGTTTTAAAGAGTGAAGAAGCACCCATACCTTGGGATACAACAGAACTGAAATAAAAGGTTATACTGAATCCAGCTCTCCAACATCATTTTACCCAGAAAGGAAATGGAATAAGGGAGAAAAAAGCCCTATGTGACCCATGCTGGTGCCACAAATAAAAACTGCCATCTATTAATACCTGAAAAAAGTGACTAGATGGGATTTCTGTGTTTTGCCCAAGCTTGAAGGGAATTTCTGTCTCTGTCAGCTGCCCACCCCGCTCTATTTTTGTGCCTACCCTTTTCCCATTCCAGTAATCTGCTAACTTGGAAACCAGATAATCCAACTTAGAATGATGAGACAGAAAATAAAGAGCCTAAAAAAGAGAGAGCCTACACCATGCCATGGAATCAGCAAGGCAGCTAATCATTCCTACACTAAAGACAGAGAAGGAAAACGGGCAGAGGATGTAGCTCAGTGGCGCTATACCTGCCTGCCTCACAAGCGCAAGGTCCTGAATTTGATCCCCGGTACCAGAAAAAAAAAAAAGACAGAGATGGAAGGTCAGACAGACACTAAGATGCCTCCTTCAGATACCACTAAGGAACTGACTTTCTTGGGGCTTGGTGTTTTTGATCGATGGTCTCATAAAATACAGGATATTAATTGTTTATGATGTAAAGCCAAGTCTCAAAGCTAAAAATAAACATGTTCCCTACAAATTGATCACAAAGAAAGCAAAGCAGGAAAATCACGACCATTCAGATTAATAAAAACAAAAGTCTTAAACAAGTAAACAGAAACAAATGGGCCCGGGGCTTAGAAGAAATTATCTGCCCTCTGGAAAACGGTATACAAAAGTTCAATTCCCCAACAGGTTTGGGTAAAAGGTTTATTAACAGTGACATGACAATGAAATGTCCTACACCCAGAACACATGACCCAAATATAGATGAAGATAAAAATAAAAGAGAAAGACATTCCTCCATGGAGCAAATAATCAGTATCAACAAGAGGGATTTCTTTCAATGACATTCTTTAGAATGATGGAACAGCTGAGGTGGCAGTGTAGCCTGTAATCTCAGCACTCAGGAGGCTGAGACAGGAAGACCAGGACAGCCTCAGCTACACTATGAGTTCAAGGCCTGAACTGCATACCAAGATCCTGCCTCAAACAAACAAACAAATTAGAATGATGGAATGCAGAAAAGGTTTTGAGAGACTAATCTCACCTACCTGTTTCAATTTGAGACCTTATGTTTGACAAGCTGGGTTTCGCTGCTGATTTCTATCACTCTCTGTGTTTCATAAACCAACTATTATGAATATTCTGGAAAATTTAATAGAAAATGAACACTTAATACAAAGTTTAGTGTTTTCTAAGGATAAACATTTGCATTTCTGTTCCTCTAATGTATTTTGTCCCTGGACTATGCAAATGTAACTAATGTGGGAGGGGGAAAGAGAAAGTAAATGTCAAGAGGGCTCCAAGTGGAGTGTTACAGTTAACTACCGAGTGCCCCACTTCGGATACAACTACAGTAAGCATGCCCACCCACCTCAAAGGAGAGCAGCGTCAGAGACAAGGCCTTGCTGCTTCCAGTCTTACCCTCGTGGGGACAAATGCTAAGCAAACCTCAATGTTTACTACGCTTTCCTCCCAATCACCTGAGACAGAATCATCACAGCAAACAAGTCCCAAGGAGCGCAGTGTGGTGAAAGCATGCAAAGTCACAATCTGCTCAGAGCAAAGCAACTGTCTTTCTCACAGTTCCAGAAACTTAGGACCCAAATCAAAACCATCCCAGTTATTAAGAATGCTGTTTATTTCACAGAACTCTTTTAAGACTCCCGTTAAAGTCAAAACACATGATAAAGAAAACCTCTCATACTCCTTCCTCAAGAGGATTTTGCCTATCTAATTACAAAGCACTTAAAGCCAAACTCTTCACCACAATATCATGCTGCCCTAGGTGTTTTCGAAGGTATTTTCTTCCATGTGCATCAAGTATTATGTGGGCAGCTAATAAGCCATTCAAAATTAAGAGAATCCTTTTGATAAAGCAAGGCAGGCTACACTTAATACTTAGCCCTTAAAAGGGAAATGTGGGGCCAGGGATTTAGCTCAGTGGTTCCTCTGCCTGCCTTACAAGTACAAGGTCCCGAGTTCGATCCCCGGTACCAAAAAAAAAGGGGGGGGGGAAATGTGGAGACAGAATAAAACCTTCCCAAGAAAGATTCTCAAATTTTAACAATCAACTGCCTTTTCCCCCTCCTTCCCCCTTTCCCTTCCCCTCCCCCTCCTCCTCCTCCTGGTGGAGAAAGTGGAAAAGACACCTGCTTCAGACAGTGCACTCACCCTGAGTGGAGACAGCAAGTCTAAGCGTTCCCAGGGCAGAACCGTGGATACTTAGCACACTCACTACCAAGAAACCGGACTTCTTATTTTTAACAGTTTGGTCAGTGTGTTGAATATACCATTTCCTTTCCAATTTTCTACTAACTGAAACACACAAAAGCATCCATGAGCTCCTGACCAACAAAAGATACCCAGAACTACCACATTCCAAAAGCCAAGAAAGGTGATGTTTTAATGAACCTGTACAGCTTTGTCAGGGAGTAAATTTATAACTTCTACTATGCTTTTCAAAATAAGGATATTAGCCTCTTGATGCCCATTACTTTCATACTACCCTTTCAAGAGGAGTTAGAAGTCACAGAATTGGAACATCCTAACCTGCTTTATCCGAGATGATTCTTGATGATTAAAGCCAATACTTTTTCCACCTTTATCAGCAAAGACCACAAGTCTACCTTCTATGCTACTATACTTCAAGTTCAAACATCCCCTTTTAAATGTTCCATCTAGTCTGCATTTCAAAAGATACTCCCATAAGGCCATAACTTATTCAACTCTCTCTCAAAAAAGAAAACAAAACAAAAAAGGAATGAATCCAAAGCCAGCAGACAGATCAGGGAATCCCATTTCTGCCATTTAATTTTATCTATGAGTCCTCAGGCAAAATGCTTCATTTATCTGATCTTCAGTTTCAAATAGATCTCAAGGTGACAAAAATAATTTACAGAGAGCTGTAGTGAAAATTAGAAGGTGTTTGTTTTGTTTTTTTGGGTACCGGGGATTGATGATTGAACTCAAGACCTTGCATTTGCAAGGCAGGCGGTGGAACCACTGAGCTAAATCCCAGGCCCTGAAAATTGGAAGGTGTATACAGCACCTAGCCCATGGCCTGGTATATACAGGCTTTCAATAAGAGGCTGCTCTCAGTATACTATTCGAGATTTATTCTGTTCAGAGATGGCAGTTATATATTCCCTTTGAGATTAAGAGGATTTCATGATTCCTTTGATTGGAACTCTATGGGTTGAAAAACATAATTAAGCCAGGCATTCTCAGAAAGTACATTTACATTAATATTAATTAATGCAAACAGCTGCTTGAGAAAGCCAGCCTGATAAACCTGCATCTTGGTCAGGTGTGAAATCCTATTGTTCTCAAGTTATGAGTCATTTAAGTTAATGACTTATTCTCCTAGATATGATTAGCTACCAAAGAACTCCAATCATACACAAAGAAATGGCATTCAAGAAATATTATCTCCAACCATCACACACAGAAATTAAACATTTAATAAAACAAAGAGTAAAGGTCCTTAGTATAAGAGCAACAATCTAAAAAATGCTAAGTTACACATACTAAGATGCAATTTGGAGCAGGTAGGAGACAGGAAGGGTCTCTTAATAATCTTTAGGTTAGCCACTACCCACTCCTTCCCTAGGACCCTGACACCTAACCAAGTAGGCACCTCACCTCTGGGTTTCTTTACCAGTTTCGTGTCCAGGGCCTGCTTATTTCTCTACCTGGAATATGGAACTGAAAACTGAGGGTACAGAAGGACTGACTCCCACATTCTGGGCAACCAGCATGTCTATGACCTGAATTTCCTTATTACAGTAACTTCTTGGTTGTCTTAGCATACATTTTTTTTCTGTTGAATATTCTGGTAATTAGCTAAGTTTAGTTACCTAATTTCCAAACCATTATAAAACAATTCTGATGGTCAGCTTTTCCAGTAGGTCTTGTGATCACTGTTACAGAATTTTCTCTCATATAGCTCTACAATACTGAGCCAGGAAAGAAAAAAATATATTAGTACAATTCAGGACTGAAAAGACAATAAAGACTGACACTAATATAGTAATATGATTTAATGTAAATCTGAGATTTAGAACCAGCATAGTAAAGAGAATAGACTGGGTTGGGAGGCTGAGACAGGAGGATTGCTGCAAGTTTGAGGCCTGCCTGGGCTACATAGTGAGTTCAAGGCCAGCCTGAACTACATAGTGAGACCCTGTCTGAAAAAGCCAATTCAAAAAAATAAATAAAGCAAACAGACTAGGAAGATCTTCTCACTTCAATGAACTACCTGAACAAGTTTCTTAAGCTCTGTAAGCCTCCGTTTCTATGTCTCTAAACTAAACATGCTTGCAAAATAAACCTTCCAGCTCTAAAATGTATTTATTTTTCTGAAGATTCAGAAGGCTGTCTGGAATATTACAATTACAGAGTCTTCTCTGCAAATATCAATTATCAGTACAGTGATGAGATAGTTAATAAACAGTTCTAAGCCCAACAAGCAAATGCTTACTCTAGGGAAACAAATTAACAATTACTTGCCTTATGAAACCTTCAGAAATTATAAAAAATACTTCTCTCTCAAAAAAAAAACCTACAATAAACACAAATTTTTCAATAGACCATTACCTGCACAAGAAGATGCCCTGCAAAAGTTTCTAACTCAAGCCAGGTATGGTGGCACATGCCTATAATAATCCCAGCACTCAGGAGACTGAGGCAGGAGGATTACTGTGAGTTTAAGGCCAGCCTGGGCTACATGACTTGAAAGCCATCCTGAACTACATAGTGATAACCTGTGTCTCAAAGAAAAAAAAAAACAAAAAACACAAAAAAATCAAACAAACAAAGTTTCCAACTATTATTTAAATATATAGAACTAAGAGGCCAGGTACTTGGATATATTAACAGAAAATAATTTAAAAAGGAACAAGTACCAGAGTTTAAAGGGAAGTTGGCACTTCTGAATTTCTGCTCAAAGAAGAAATGAATGCATAATCTACATTCGTAATGACTATTTACACCTTATATAGTTTTTTTTAAAAAAAGGCTGGCATGAGATTTGTTTAAAACAGCAAAGAGTTAGCCTAACAGGATGGCAAACCAACTTGTAAGGTAAAACAGTGTTAGTGAATAGCATGCAATGTTTTTATTCTTGCATAACAGCATTTCGATGCATCTATTAAAATATACATATATAACCAGGTGCATTACCCAAATGTTCAGTTACGAGGGACACTAACAGTTGTCTGTCCATAGCAATTTCATTTCTATTTTTTACACAAATCATCGCTTGCAAGCATTGATGTTAAAAACAGAAAAACAGTCTAGTACACAGTGGCTATAAATGCCAAATCAATTTTCAGCAGATAATAAAGTTCATGTTTTACAATCAGCAATGCACTGTTTTACTACCCAAAAATGTAAGCTAATAATATATAGCTCTACTAAATGGAAAATGCAGATATGCTGTTAAAAAATGGGCTGACTGTGAGAGGGATGGATCATTTCTGCAGGGACCTTCTTAAAGCTATGTGTAAGTGTTTTGAAAATATCACATGATGTGGCCATGTGTTAAAAATTATAGCCAGTTAAGTTCTCTGCTAAGAAAAATATGTGGGCAATTTATGAAATGCACTCCAGGATGGAGATGTCTTAAGTAAAACCAGATTTTGAAAACAAACCCCCTCCTTTTTTTTCTTTTGGAAACTTGAACTTAAAAAAAAAGTTCCAGGCACATCTGGAGAGCAGGACCATTGAAAAAGGGTGGTCTGACCTAATACTAGCCATCTTCTGAAAGAACAGCACTATTTCTGGGCTACAGGGACTGTGCTCACTTGTTGTCCTTTTAAGGAAACAGTCCTGAAACCATTTGTAGGTCAACATATGTTCTTTGATAATATTATACCAAGATTGATAGAAATAGAAATGTTTCAGAAAGCTGGGAGTCACCTCCTCCTGAAACAATATAATGCCTGAAGTCCCCCAGCCTACTACTCATAAGAAAACATTTCCTTCTCTTAAACACAAGGATATAGTTGTTACAGAAGTGACAGGCAGCGAAATGATATTTCCTTACAGTGAATTAAATAATTTTAAAATAGTTTAATCTATTTCTTCACAGCACGCATAACCTCCTTTGCTATCAACAGCTTTAAAAAGGGTATTTTACCAAGATAATTCTAGGAAACCTCAAACTAAGACTTTTTCTTCATTTATCCACCCAAAAGATTGGTATGTCTAAATGAGCATGGTTTCTGTACATCTGTTTCTAGGGGTTTCCAATTTTATAGGAAAGGCCCTAGATCTGAGAATTGTTCCATCAAGTCTAAGACAATCAAGAACAAATTCTGACACTTGAACTAAAATAAAGTGATATATAAAAAAGTAGTAAAATAAAAACAAAAGATATCAAATTATACAAGTTTATTCTTCTCCATCTAATGTCTTGAAGTATTAAAAACTTCCATTAATATCAGTATATATATATTAAAAATATATTAAGAGGTGGTACATCTGATCATAGAGTTTAAAAAGTACAGATGGGTGTCAAAAATAGCCAAGTGTCAGATCTGCTCAAGTATCCCCATCCTGGCACATGCTCATAGTCACAGCTGTTGATATAGTCTCTGTATCCAAGTACAAGGTTTCCTAACACAGTTGATGAGAGAGAGAAAAACAGTGCTCACACTTCAGCTACTGCTGTAGAACCAATCAGATATTAAGGACTGAACACTAAAACAAAGTTACAATGACTCTAAAGCCTTAAATACACTTGAAAGCATTTTAAATAAGATGCTTTGAAACTTACTTTAAAATCATGTAATTAGTAAGGAGTAGAAAGGGTCTTAACTAATCTGTTTCACCTATTATCATCCACAAGTAGCTTTGGTTTACTGTGTGTGGTTTACTAAAATAACACATTCTTCAAGATGCTGATAGATAATTTAACGCATTAAAAGCATAAAGACAATGAACATTTGAACTATGATATTAAAATCACATAAAACTGTGCTCCAATATTCCAGGGAAATAAAAAACATAAAACTTTGACACCAATTCTATATTATATACCCAGTACACATTACCTCATTACTTGCATGGTGCATATAAACCAAGATGAGAGCTTAAACAGTTAAAATGACCTCTCAAAGACCTCAGTCATTGTCTTTTTTGTAAACTGATTTCCTCCACAGCTCAGCTACATACAATCCTATCCTACTGAATAAAAAGTGCAATTCTATCACAAATGCATCTTTTCTGCACCTTTATCAATAAGGATGAACTACAAGACACATCCTAAGGGGAAAACATTCTTCCAACAACTGTCAATACCTACACACAACTGTGGTTGCAGAAAACTGGCAGATAATGTTTCAAAACACCATCTGTGAGGTGTACAAACTTTGTGGCCAAGCACAGCCTCTCCTGCCTGTCCTACCCAAATGATCTCCACAAACAGGCAGCTGGAAATCTCTATGTGCCCTTTTTTATCTGGAGATGGGCTGCTCTCATTCAGCGAAGTGCAGCCCGTTCTTGAGAACAGCAAAAACAAGCCTTTCCCCCTCCAGCTCCTCCATAAGCAGAGCCTTCGCTGGCAAGGATCACAGAAACACTCTAAGTTCCAAAAATAATATTTTTCAGAGGAAATTGTTATACACTAAATTTCCAGGACCACAACAGCTTTACAAATTCAGCAGACATTTTTTTTTAATTTCAAATTAACAGATTTAGATTCTTTCCCTGATGACATGGAAGGACTATGATTTAGGGCAAGAATGCAATTCCTCTAGTTCCGGTGCTTCCTTCACTTTTTGTGACAGAAACAGCTTTTTAAAGAGTCCTTATCCCAGGATTTCGCCATAATCTGAAAACTCTCCATACATGAAATGTCCAGGATACAAGGTAAAGATGACAATCCCGAAATCCAGAACAGAAACAATACTTCTCACTGGGACTAACATCCATCAAGTAAATTGCCTGGAAAACATTCGCGGCTGTACTCCCCCTAAAACACACCTCTGCAACTGTAAAAGCCAGAGCTCCACACCCAGCACCCCTGTATCCTAGATCTTGATGGTTCTCTTTATGTCACCTTTCAATCACACCTCTGTCACCCCCAGCCTCTCCTGCTTTCATCAAATACAGCAGCTGCCCAGCAGCCGGTATTATCTGTGCATAATAAAAAGCTTCCTTCAGCGCAAAAACACAGGGAAGCGGCTGGGCTCACTCACCAGGCATCCTAGGGTCCAGCGTACCCGCGAGAGCGGCTCTGTCCTAGCAGCCCGCGCGTCGCGGGCTCATATCTCCTGTTCTGGTATGCGCAGGGCGGCTGGAAACGAGAGCAGAGCAGGCAGAGTGGAGCAGAGCAGGCAGAGGGGAGCGGAGCGGAGCAGAGGAGAGGAGGCCGTCAGAGGGGCTGGGGCGGCATGGCCCGAGGCGGGATGCTGGGCGCGTGTGCCTGCCAGACAAAGACAGATGGAGAGCTGACACTCGGGATTGCACTTGGAGCAGAAATGTGGAGGATGACAGGCGCACATGTGGCCTTGAACCCAGCCCTGTCTATTCAGGCAGAACAATGACAGGGATGTGTGTGCGAAGTATCACAACCCCTGCTTCCCCTCACCCGGCCTCTCCCACTCTCTCAGCAAGTTCCAGGACACCAAAAAGCAGAAAGTGAAATGAGGAAAGATAAGCTAAATGCTGAATAATTCATTTACCACCACCCCTATCCCCAGAAAAGTTAACCCTTATCTTGCCAAAGGATGGAAATGCAGACCTGGCCCCCACCACTCCTCACAGCGAAAGGCTTCATCTTTCTATTTGAACAGACATAACTAAGAACAACGTTTTAAAAACAAACATAGCCACCAACCTCAAAGCTTGTTTATTGAACTAGATATCCCGAACAGTCTACAAGCATTTCAGGAGACGCTGCAGATTATGTCAGTTTATCATCCTGAACAAAGTATCAGAACCATTCCTTTTGTCTGCCTCTCAGTAGTATGTGTAAAATAGAACACTTTTTAGAAGCAGAATCCAACCACTTTTATTTTACTAGAGTGCTTTTAACCCCCTGGGATCCTCCCGTTGATATGCTCCAAACATTTTCAGCTTACTCTCCTCTACCTTGCATAGAGATCTATGGGAGATAAAAACAAAATCTTCATTGTAAAGCCTTTTCAATAGCTGAACAATCATGCCCTCCTGATTTCTGATTTTTTGCACACCCTTAAATGTTTATCCTGCCCATGAATAACACACACCCAGCCAGGTTCAACGGACTCTTCCCTATTAAGCTTTAATGGACACCATGATATATAAAACTACGAGCCTTTGTTATGGTGCTTTATCTAAAGCTGGCTATTTTCTTCTCAGCAGTCCCTCTTTAGTCCTTTGAAAAACATCCTTGCCTCATAGGAGAAACATACGCCTGCTTGCCTGTCTTGCTTGCCTTTTTCTAAACACACAAAAATGCCAGGCAGAAGGAAAATGCTGTTCTCTTCTAAAATTCTTCCTCAGTGTAACACTTGCAAATCTTTCCTGGGTCTGTGTTTGTTTGTTTTAACAACAGGGCACATGACCAGGTAGATCTCTCGGGCTTTACCTTCCTGGTACATATTCAATGAACTATGAACACAGAAGCAATTCTACTCAGGATTCTGACTAGGCTGCAAGCTCCACGAACATGACAGATGGGAGCATCACCTTTAACTCTTGCTGTCCTGCAGTCATCGACATGTCCTTTGCTTATTCTACACTTTCCATATGCTCTTAGCTCTCGCTGGATTGATTTTTCCCCTACTTGCTGCCTTTAAGAAATTCTCAAAACTCATCTGGAACAGAGGCAATGATTCTGACTTCTACCTACTCACTCATCCTACTCCTCTCCCCAGGAAAGTGCTTCACAGCACATGCACGTACATCCCACACGCTCTGCACAGACCAAAAATATTTCAGCTTTGATAAATAAGCGTCAATCAATAAGAACTTCTACAGTCCCTCAACACTGCACCCAAGGAGCACTGCTTCAGCTGGTGAACCCCTCAAAAATCCATCACTGTCAGAGCCAACTTGTAAAAAGACTACAATTCGTAATGATTACTCTGTTCTGTCACTAATAGTATACTGCACCCTATTTATGAGGCCAATCTTTTTGTTCATCTTAGTTAGATGTCACTTGTAATGAGGTTCTGTGTAATGGATTTCAGTTCAGTTAAGCACCAAGCTCAAACATTTTTATGACGGAAGCTTTATAGTGGGCATGAGTGTGATAATCAATTAAGTCCTGCTATAAGGGCCTTTATGGAACCCAACACCTTAAATCCATGGATTTTCATTTTTAAAGAGTCTATTTTTTAAAAAGCCACTCCATGCTACAGACCACTGATTTTTGTTTAATACTCTACCTATGTTAGAAAGGAAACATTTTCACAGTAGGAAACCCAAACTTTCATCAATATGCACGGTGAATCACTTCTGAAATAGAAAATCATATGACAAAAATGCAATACACTTTACGAAAACTGGATGATATCTGGTTTTAAAACTGGGTCTTAATATCGGTACACTGCAAATCCCCAAACCACAGCTCAGAAAATTGAACTTCCATATGCTGTGTGATTATGTATCTTTTCTATGTGTAAAAAGGCTTTTTAAGCTGTTATCTGACTACAGTAATTGCCACTTTAAATTGATCCACGTCAACAAAACCTGGATCCCTGGAGATTCTCACCTAGAAGTCTGATTGCAGAAAGCGCCTAACTGAATGTGTGTGCATCTGAGACTAGTTCAGCATTTCTTCAAGGGACTAGTTCCCTCCTCTCATTCTTTAATCCACAGAGGCAAGCAAAGTGGCAACTCTACTTGGCATTTCTCCCTGCACTGGGAAACCTGGATACACAATTCTGTAGTTACTTAAATAACTTTCCCTTTAATAAAAAAAAAAAAAAAGCACAAGAAGCCAAGGTCTCTAACATCCAAACTGTATAATAAAAATAGACAATCAATAACATGATGAATGCATTTTTGTAGGTGAATGGGGGAAAAAATACACTTTGCGAAAGTTTTCCCCAGTACAAAAACACTGTCCAGCTTCACCATCCAAACATTCTTTATAAAATTAAAATATAGCCAAAACAATAACAAAGAATACATTAATGTATCACCACTGAAACATTTTATAGAATGGATATATATTCAAGACAATAACAAATAATGACAATAACGAATAAATGACTAAGTACTTCCTAACATGAGCCATGTCAGCTAATGCACATCTTTTAATTAAGAGCACAGACCATTTTTAAGACCATTTTTTAAAAAAAGAGTTATCTAAATCATCATTCTCCAAATCAGGAAATGTAGCAGACAACAAAATGAGAGGCTCCTATAAAAACAAATCCATAAACAGGTTTCTGACAATGACTTCTGGTCATTCGTTAGAAAGGTATTACTGTACTGTATCACTCCAAGGTATTTCTCACTTCCAAAACAGAACAGCTCCGCAGCACCAAGTTTTCCTTTGTTCAAACCTGACTTAGCAAAAGGGACTAGCCATCCACTGACATTGTCTGAGTTAATGAAAGATCTCCATCCTCCTGAAGGGGGAATTTGAGTGAAAGCTTTTCCACAGGTCCTCTCTACTTCTCCCTCTGCTCCTAGCAGGCTGTTGTGATACATTGTGATTGCACACAGTGGGTATTAAGTGAGTTAATTCAAAGGAGCTGAAACCTCATTGATCCTAATTGAAAGCAATACTCCCAACCAAATACTTTCCTACCCCATCTGCTCTGGCCTGCCACCAGCTATTCAATACAAGAGAATTAATAGTTTCAGATATTCTAACAGACCCAATAAAGGCACTCATTTAAGCAGGGCTGCATTAACAAAGTGAAAAAGCAAGGGCAAAATGGGTTCAAATGGAGCATTTTACTCTAGTTGGCTTTAACAAAGCTGAATAAGGCTTATTCTGACTTTTTATGTGCAAGACTTGATAAACTGAATGAGAAGGCACTCAATGACCAGCCAACGAGTGTTGATGAATGGTCATTAAGACCCCCTGCTCTTAGGGAGACTCTTCCACAAAGTGGCACACCAGCTTGCAAGGGCAGACTCACTAATGTCCAGATTTCTCTGCTTGCTTGTTCCACTTTCACTTTCAGACCACTGGCCACCAAATGAGGCTGACATATTGGAAAATAATGTTTTATGGGCGAGTGGTAAAAAATAAAATGGAGGCATTAGCTCTGCTTTCAAATTCAAATCTGCTAGTTTTGTCAGACCCCAAAGGTTTTGATTTTCCACCCAGCTGGAAGCTATTAGTGTTTTCTAAAGGCATCCCACTGACAGGGCAAACCTACCTAATGTGTGAGCTGTTGGGCTAAGGGAGATGGACCTCTCTGGATGATTTCCTAACTTCTCATCACTTTGACAGTCAATTAAATGGATACAACACCTAATAAAAATGTACATTAATCTGTTTCTGCTACTAAAAGACATCTGAAACTACATTAAATAAAGGCTGTAATAGATTGTCTCCTGACAAAGATAAATCCAATTATACTTTGTCTGCAAGAAAAACAAATGGTTTATGTTTTAGGCTACAAGAAATAGCCAACCACAAAGAAATGAATAGGGTAGAGGAAAAAAGGAATGAAGTTAAAAAGTTCATTGAAGCATTCCATCAAGGTAAGAGGTTATCTGTTATTTTAACTGCTTTCTATAAATGTCTGTTGCAAACAACTAGATACATTCATGCTATTTCCCTCAAATATTTCCTTTGGGAAAAATGATTGGCAAGCATTTGCACCTCCTCAACTTTCAGCCAGGCCCACAGACAGCAAGTACAAGAACTCTGCTTAAGTGACAAAAGAACAGGAGACCTGATTGCCACCTTAAGAATCTGAAGGGTGTATAAACATCATGGGGTCAAAGGTTATTTAGGGCTTTCCAGGACGGCCTAAGTGCTAGCAATAAGATGAAATGGAATGAAAGGAAACAGGCTGGACAGAGGAAGCCCGCCTTAGTAGGGGATTATACAGACATTACAGGGGCAGAAAGGCCTCACTGCTTGGCTCACTTGCGACTGGAGTGACAGTGCCCCCTCCAACACAGTGGCCCATGGAGAAGCTGCCGGGGCAGTCACTTGCCCTGATCTACCAGGGCAAGTGGCAGGCAGAGAGGGAGAAGTCACACACCCTACCTACCCTTCACTTAGGACTCCGTGTTAAAACGTGGACTTGGGTCACTTCCATTTTTGAATCTCCACCAGTTAAAGTGAGTTAACGGGCTCTAAAACTGTAATTTGAAAATTCCAACCTTGAAATGTTTCAAAAAATAATGATTTCCTAAACTGGTAAACAAGTCTCTGACTTTTTTCATCCTCAATGTCTATAGATGGCTATGGAACAAAATGGTACTTGTATCATCCTGATGGGCTTTCAAGCAATATACGATTTTCAGCTCTAGTGGAAATTTAATTTTCTCTACATATGAATAAAAAGACATGAATTCAAATATTAAGTATGTATATTGCATGTATATGTATTTGTGCAGAGTGAAATCTGTTTAAGATAAAATATCACTTGCTGGAAAAAATAAGTTCTACATTCCTAATTACTATGCATTGTTTCTGACAAAGCCTTTAAAATATTACAATATATTGTGGTTTTGGGGGGTCATCAGGCCCTTTGATGATTGAATGTCATTACCTAAATGCAAACTTGAAACCTACTAATACAGTTAAATGTAGATTCCTCCATAGGCACTAACAAGGGGTTAAAATTTTTTAAAAGTAAATGCTCCTTTATTAAACCGCAAGGCTGAACACTAGCTACATTAACTCTCATCTCTTCAAATGAAAGCATTTTCCCATAAAAACAATCAGTCTTAAAAGTACACACTTGTATGTAAATCTGTAAATGAGTTACCATTTATAGTTCCTTCATTTTTTGTATAACCAGAAAAGTCATTCAGATAACATAGAAGACACCTAACTACTCAACCCTTATTCATTTGACAGGGACTGTAACACTATATGGAAAACCTTTGTTTCAATGTCACCACCTCCCCATCTTGACTAATGGCGAGTTAGTTTTGTTAAAACGCAAGGGTGATGGTGTATGCTCCAATGAACTTTCCCTCCTCTCAGCACCAGAGACAAAAACCCGCAGCTCCGCTCTGCGCAGGCAGCCATCTGGACAGCTTTCCCTCAAAGCCCAGCCCACACCACAGTGCAGGCAAAATTGGAGGGCTCCAGAGCTCTGTGGGGCTATTCATGACATACCAATTTCACATTTTCTGCTTGTATGCTTGCAACAATAAATGCTAATGAGGACTATGAATGACAATTTTAAAGACAATAAAAAGGTCTCCAAATCCCTTGCATATGGAGACACTGTTTTCAAAACTTCACCTTCTGTTACAGAGCTGTTGGAGCCTAAAGGAGAAGAAAAGAATAACCTAAGGAAAACAATAAGATGATCAAAGCACAACTGAATCCTTAAGAGTTCCAGAAAAAGCAATCCATGTAAGCCCAGCAAACAACAGATCTTACCATCCCTAACAACAGCCCTATGAATGAGTAAGGTACCTTTAATCTCTACTATCTTTACCTTCTGTACACATGTAGCTTAATAAAAGCAATTCTTGCTAAACACTGATTATTTTTGAGCCTAGGAATTAGAAAGGAAGCCTTTGTCCAAAAATAAGTATAATCAACATCATCTTCCTCATCAATCATCATACATTGGCAAATTACGCTTTAAATAAACTCAAAAGCAAACTGGCTCTTTTCTGATAATGTCTATCCTTAATGCAATGGCTCTGGACAGTGAAATCATACATGATTGAGGATAGTCAGTAAAGGAAAGGTTATTCTCCTTTAAAAATGTTTCTGTGTTTTCTAAATCTTCTAAAATGAGCATGCACACTTTGAACCTATATGTTTATCTCTACACACATATATGATTTTAAATGCAATGGAAGAGTTGAACACAAATGTTATCGCCACAGTAATTAAAACTATTTTACACAGCAACAAAAATAAAAGATTCATCTTATAGTTAAGAGAAATTCTCAAAAGTGTATTCTTTTCACTAACACGGATCAAAACACTTTCAACAAAATCCACCAGGTGGAGCAAATACACAGCAATTAAAAAAATCCCAGAATTGATCACTCTTTTCAACCAACTCTCTCTCTCCACGTTGCAAATCATTAAAATCCATGCACACATACTAATTTGCCAAGTTTATAAACAAATTCAAACTTACTAAAAAAAATTTTTTGCTACAAGGCATGCTATTACAAATTTTATTCCAAAACTGCTTTGTTCAAATTCCCAGCAAAACATATTTGCTCTTATCAATATAGATTTATAAAAATTAATGTTTTATAATGGCCCTACAGGGCTTCATTGTGCATGTCCCTCCCCTACATGAGACCAAGCAAATATAATTTAATGCTCTGTATCCTGAATACATGGGAACGTGGTTAATAACAAACCTCAGCTCTTTCCCTTACTCTTTATTTCCATTTATTTCAATTCTCACTTAGACTTATCAAAACTATTCTTAATTATATATACCAAAATCTTATCAAAATTTTGGAGCTCTGTGCCTTTTTTCCCTGGTAGGTCAAAATGTGCTTTGTCCCATTCCTGCTGTTAAATGACACAAGTGCACAGGTCATGATTTTTTTTCCCCCTTCTCTCTTCTGAAGTGATTTTCTCCCTCTCTTCTTCTCCTGCAGATCTATTTTTTTTCTTGCCATTTTACTCCACACTTTCTGTGTGTACTCAGCACAAGGCATCAACCTCATTTTCTTGTCCACATTTTGTTCTTTAATTCCTGACACTACCTGCAAGCCACAACTCTCCTCATTCACTTTTCAAAACCCTCCGGGCTTCTCTCCTATTATATGCTCTCTCCTGCCAAATGCTACAAATGGATCTAATGTTACCTGCCTTTTTGAACGCTCCAGCTGGACTGAACACCTACAGCCTGGGAGCCTGTGGGGGAAGGGGTGCCCTGAGTGTGTCGGTGGAGAAGAGCACAAGGTAGGAATGTCGACTGCGGCTTAAAATAGATTCTTATGCTTTCTTTTTTCCTATGTGTCCTGATGCTGACGAAAGAAATACTCAGAAAGAAATGCAGCAGGCTGATACATAAATAAACATGCACACGCCTGAGGATACCATAACACTTATGCTAGAGCTATGGACACTTGTGCCTAACAGATCACGGGGATGGCAGCTCCATCACGAGGTACACCAGGCTAATCCAATTATTTAAATGATTACATACTTTTCACTGGAGTGGTATGCCAATATATAAAATATTGACTTTGCTTGTATAAACAGAATATAGGGCCGGGGATTTAGCTCAGTGTTTCTACCGCCTGCCCCGAAAACGCAAGGACCCAAGTTTGATCCCTGGTACCAAAAAATAAAAAAAAAAATTTTAAATTAAAAAAAAAAATAGCATATAAAAAAGAAGTTTTTAGAATAATTCCCACCAAACCCTTCCCTGCAAAGTCCAGTCTCCTTTATTCTTTGCAAAACCAAAACAAAAAGGGCATCAGTTCCCGGGAGCTGTGCTTCTGCACTAGGCAAAAGTATGCACTGCTCTCTTCACATGCCCCTAACTTCTACTAACATTGATGGGAGGCGCATATGTGCATCTAAAGGGTAAATGCCCTTCAGACTGCATGGCAGAACCCTAATGAAGTAGCTGGAAAAAACCAAATCACTGCACATGTAGTCACACTTTCCCTGCCTTCACAGGAAGCTCCACCAGCAGCACCTTCGCGCTCGCCAACAGCAAGGCCATTTCATCAGCCCACAGTGCAGGTAACCTGCTGGGTTTCCTCTTGGTAAGATAACATTTTGTTATATTCAGGGGATCTCCCAAATGGCTCCATCTCTGGGCATTTCTAGAATATTTCTCCTATGCCACCTGCAAAATTTGGACATAACGCTATCGAAATATTATTTCTCACCCCCCCAGCTCCATCAGAGTGTGGCCCTTCCCACAGTAAATAGCAAAGATCATATTCAAATTCCAAGCAATGGAGAATAGGGGAAAAAACAGCCCACCTTAAAACTTCTATCACCTTTCTTTAAAAATGGACTATTCTATTTTTGTGGACAGATACAGATTCCAAAACTGCCCCCTAAAAATAACTTCAGAACTACTAGTTCCACAATGAACTACTACCAGCGAGGCTGACCCCACAGAGCAGCACGCATAGGACACTATATCCCAGGAAAAAGAAAAATGAGATCCCAGTCAACCGGGACCAGTCCTCCAGTGCTACTGAAAGAGACTGTTTCATACCAAGGCCAGAAGTATTAGAAGAAAGAGCCAAAATGTTAGATACTTTACAGAAAAAACATGAAGCATATCTGTCAGTGTAGTCTAGAAAGCAAGAGCAGGGACAGGGTTGGCAGGAACCCTGATTCCTGACCAAACCCTTCTCTACACAATGCCTCCAGAAAGAAAGGAACCCAGGGCATGAGCCAGCCTGACGCTGGCAGACAGACAGGGCTGGCCTTGCAGGATGTCAGAGTGCCAGGCGGCCACCAGAGATACTAGGGTTTCACACACTCCCAGCCTGACTGTTTTGCTCTTCAAGTAATTAAACAAGGAAGCAAGGCTGCTGGGTATGAGCCTGACCCCGAAAGCCTGGGCTCCAGGGTTCTGCATATCAACTTCCGAAAGAATTGCCCGGAGCATCAACAGAACAAGCTCCTTTCTCTCTCTCTAGCGTTTCCTTCTCCACCTCTTCCTAAAGCTGACCCAGAAACAAATCCTGCTGCCTACAAAAACATCCATGCCAGGTCTGAACTGATTGAGAATAAAAATCGCTGTGCTACTTCCTGACAGTACCTTCCAAATTTTAAAAACCTGAAAAGCTACTCTAACAGCAGGAACTTTACAAAAATGATATACAACAAACCTAAGTAAAACACTACTGTCTTAATCAAGATGAGTTAGTAAAAAGAAAAAAAACCCAGCCAAATAATAATTTTTAACATGTGCTTGACTAAAGTGTGAATCTTCAAATTAAAAAAACTCCTAAAAATGACTGATAGTCCAGTTCGCAGATTAAACATGTGTTGTGCTATATAATATGGTTATTTCAAGCTTTAATGATGGTCATTAATGTAAGCAAATACCACTTATGATTTGGTCGACTGCGTTTCATCAAAAATCTTATTTAAACAAAACTCTAAAATATTTCTTGTGTATAAAGTCACTATTGAAACTTAGGAATATCAAAAATATCCCCCCCAAATAAGAAAGTGGTACATTTATATATGTATACATATTAAGCAATGATTAGAATCATATTCATAATATATTCTTCATTTCAAAATCTATAGAGTAAAATATTAGCTGAAAGAGACAGAGACCAAAAGGGAGAAGAATACAAAAGCTTGCCTGCTTGTCTGTGTTCAACACAAAGAACATTAAATGAAAACAACTGGCATGCTGCCAAATTCCTATAGAGGCAAAGAGATTCAAATAAATTGATTTCACGCATCACACTGACCTGGGTTCAGTGTGCAGTGCTACAATCAGCTCGCAGCTCCATGTGGGATAGAGCCCATTAATGCTATCAGACCCCTCGAACATGACCAAGGAAGCCTAAAAATAAATGCAGACACTTTCTACAAACAGAAATTTTACCTAAGAACACTCCTCTTTGCTGATAAAGATACCAACATCTGAAGGTGTACACCATCATCTATGATCATTCTAAAAATCATTCTTTTAATAATACAAACGTGGCCTTTGAAACCTATGAATAGGTAAAAACTGGTACCACCTAAGTATCCTGTCCCATGATATACAGGAACATAAATACATGCAACTTAGCAACAAGTTTCCTGCCATTCTCCCATGGTCTTTCCTCTTGCATCTTTCAGAAAGCCAATAGATATCCTCTTAATATGCCAAGTATTGGGCCTTGCTTAATTTCCCTGAATGGCTTTTAAGACCAAGGTCCCCAGACCAGACATCACTTCTAGTAGTCCCAAATCCACCCAGTCCTCACAAGGGCACACATTATAAAGGAGTAACTCCAAACTCCTCCTAGAGGACCCAGCACTCTGTGTATGTGGATCAGTTTTAAAACACCAGGAAGGGGCTAGGGAGCTGGCTCAGAGGTAGAGTAGGAGCTGAGCAGAACAAGACAACACCAAAACAAAAACACCAGGTGAAACAGCAGCATTCTGCCCTTACCAGCTTCCACTCAAGCTGGGTACATGCTTCCTGGTATTGCCCGGACAGAAGCAGGCTTGCCTACAGGTGACCATTCCCCGCTTCAAACAGCCACATGCACCCGACTCTCTGGCGCCCCCTCAGGCAGTTCTCACTCACAGCACCGACTTTCCAGCTGCTAGTTCTATGCTTTTTCTGCTTCCGAATTACAACTCCAGGAACCCAATGAATTTCAAGTGATGTTTTTGTTCTTTTCTACTCTTGAGTCAACTTGCTCCTGAATCCCATACTTCTAAAACTTACTACTATTAAAAGAGGGAAAAATAACTAGAGATGATGTATAATGCAACATGAAAGGAAAACCCAACGTTATAAAACAAGCCAGTACATATATTATTTATATATACATCATGTTTTAAGTATATATGCATACCCATATATAGAGAGAGAAGGACAGAAGAAGAAAACCAACACGGTATTTGTGATATATAATGCTAAGGGTTCAGCATTTGTAAATTCTAATTAACACACACTGAGCTGCATTAAGATGTGTGTCTTTGGGCTGGGGATTTAGCTCAGTGGTTCCGCTGCCTGCCTCACAAGTGAAAGGACCCGAGTTCAATCCCCAGTACCCAAAAATAAAGATGTGTGTCTTACCATGAATTTTTTTTGTCACAATATGGATCTCCACCCTGCAGGATTTCACTACAGTCAGGCCATAGATACTACGTTCCACATGACCAGAAAAAAATATGGTTGCAATGGGATGGCACTGGATATATAGACACTTACATACCTACAATACATGTACGACTTTAAAATCCAATATCCTTTTCAATTTTTAACCTGCCTTTTAAGATATTTTTATTATATAATACGAACCCCCATACAGATAGATAAGGCAGAAAGGAGAGTTACATTTTGTTTTGACTGGGAATTTTTGTTGGTTCTTTTTGAGCTGTGTTGCACAGGCTGGCATCAAACTTGCCTCAGCCCCCAAGTAGCTAGGATTACAAGTGTATACCACCACACCTACTCATATTCTGTTTTGAAAAGGCTATTTTTCTCTTGCTGCAAGATAAGAAAACAATTCTACAACTGTAAAAATAGGGGTGGTCACTGTTACTGGTTTGTTTTCTTTCAGATATGATATTAACATCTATTTTTTTCCTTATGCAAAATTTCAGAAATCTAGCCAACCAAGATTTGAATTCTCAAAATACTAATTTTTAGTAACAACAATACATAAGGTAAGAACATAGAAACAAAGGTGGGAGATGTCTCAACTACTACTACAACTGCATTCCTTATTTCTCTTTTGAATCGACATTGCACACATTAGTGTGAAGAACAGAAGGTCATCGCTGCATGAAGGACAGATGAAAGGAAAGGAATAACAGACAACAGAAACCAAATCAGGATCAAGGCCTCCCGATGAGTGTATAATTCTACAGGAAATTATTTCCTTTTCTCTAGTCTTAAAAAAAAAAAAAAGAACTTATTTGTTAACATCTTCCCAGGAGTTTCAAGAATGATCCAATAATTATTTATAGAAATTGCAATAGGGGTTGTAGGATGAGGGCCAGCAGCAGTATTTCCAAAGCAATGAGCACAGAGGATAAACATTTTGCTACCCCTCTTTACACAAAGTCCAGCAGTTATCACAGAATTTCAAATCGTTTTCCAATCACTAGAATGCCAACCAGTATCACATAACATTGGTATTGACTATCAACCTCGTCTTTACCAGATTCTCCTTATTCACTCATCCTTCAGGATGAGTCCATTACTGCTAACCCTAGAAGAGAGCTGGCGACAAGAGTACCTCCCTGAACCCAGAATTCAGGGCATCCCTGCATTTTTTACACACTGCAGACTTTCAGAAATCTCTTGGCAAATAGCAAACGCTTCATTTATATTTCCACTTTCCTAAAGTTAGAAATCACTTTTTAAAATGTGCTATGAATTCTGCTTAGGATGTGACATTCACCTGAAAGTTTAAAAAAACAATCCAAAGAGATCAGAAGAAATAATAAATTGAAAAGCACTTTTTGGCCTGTTTAGTCAACAAACTGTTTCAGCAAACACCTTCTCATCATTACAATAAATACAGAAACCATGGCATAGCAATACTCCAAGTATTGCTCAGTTTATAACAGGTGTATTATGAAACACGGCAAGCACAGCAACAGGAAAAGAGTGAAAAAAATTATTACTTTAGCATTTGATATCTTTAGGCCCCAAAGTATCAAACAGGGTTCCCATCACCAGACTGATCCCCATCAATCCCCACATCCAAAGATTTCAAACACAGTGAGTTAGAATATAACAATATAAACTCTATCAACAGGCACTATTGCATAAAGGAAAAAGAATCTTCACAATTATAATTTAATGGAGAAAAAATAATAGATTGATTTGTCTGGAAATTGCAAAAGCAAAATATTTGTCTGTTCCTTACCTTGACAATATTCAAAGTTCCCTTTTTTCCGGCAGTCACCTATTACTAAACTCAGTGCTCTCCAAGTGTTTCTTTATTGTAATTATTACAATTATTACTACAGCCAATATTTCAAGATAGGATAACTATATTTAAATCCACAGAGACGACCATGGTACTCTAGGGATACTGCTACTTGGGAGACGATAAAGATAATATTTACTTCCCTCCCATTTTGACATCAATCATCAACATTGTTTTCAAAGAGTCAGTTACTACAATTAATATGTATCTGACATATGCAAAAGAAGGGGAGCAGGGAAGAACCCGTGGAAAGACACTTCAAGATCATAAACTATATTTCCATCCACTATTCTATCCCGATGAATAATGATTTATCTTAAGAGAAAAACGTTGTTGTTTTTGTTTGTTTTGTTTTTGTTTTGTTTTTTGGTACCGGGGATCGAACTTGGGACCTTGCACTTGCAAAGCAGGCAGCAGAACCACCGAGCTAAATCCTTGCCCCAAGAGAAAAACTTTGAAAATAGTAGACTGGATAAATATATATCAAAACACTATAATCTACCACACATCAAAGTAAATATTGAGCTTTAAAGTTCAAAATATTTATTTAAAATTGTCCCTAGAATGAAGAATAGTAGCTTAATGCTTCCAAACAATTCCTGCTTTTCCAACTTGATATCTAACTAAGCTTCTCTTTTCAAACTTGAATATATCAAATGTATAAAAAATGATGGAAAAATTCTGTAAGATTTTCCTTAAATGCATGACATAAATGAGATACAAACAGTAACAAATCCAAAGTATACCTTTTACTTTTATAAGGAAGATAAAATAAATTCTATTAGAAAATGTGATTTCTCTTTGAATGGGGGAATAAAATGTATACTCTTATTTTAGCATACCCAACGTTAGACATTAACTACAATAGCCCCCTTAACTGAGCTATCTCCATTTACCTGTCCTACCGTAGCCAATATAGTTTTAGCCCTTTACTAAATATAAATGTGGATACGGCATTCTAGCCACTCTCAACTAACTATTTTTGTTACAATTAAGAACTTTTAATTTTTTCAGTGCTGGGAACTGAACCCAGCACCTCAGCACTGAGCTACATTCCAAATCTTTTAAAAATTGTTTATTTTGAGATAAGGTCATGCCAAGTCATTCAGTTATTCAGGCTGGGTCTGAACCTGGAATCTTCCTGCCTCAGCCTCCCAAAAGGCTGGAATTACAGGCATAAGCCACTCCATCCAGCCATAATCAAACACTCCTGATCCCAGTATAACTGAATTACATGCTAAACAAGTCAGTTGTTATTCCCAAACCTGTTTAGGCCAGTCCACTTTTTATTCTTACACAAATGAATTACATTAAGTCTATGGACTGCAGTCCAGAGTTGAATGTAAACTAAGTAGAATGACTCAAAAGTGAGTTATTCCTTTCAAAGGTGTTACACTAGGGCCGGGGATTTAGCTCAGTGGTTTCGCTGCCTGCTGCCCAAGCGGCAAGCACAAGGACCCGATTTTGATCCCCGGTACCAAAAAAAAAAAAAAAAAAAAAAAAAAATGATGTTACATTAGATAAAGGTGACACAATTGCAAGATGTTAGGGAACGTCACAGAAAGAGCCCAGAATCAGTTTTTCAAAAGTACCTTTCAACTCTCACTCCACTTTAGGGGAAGCAAAACTGGAAACTAGATTGTACATAATTATGGATACAGTTAACACAGTAACAATTCTCAGCATCACAAAAGATGACATTTGCTCAACATGAAAAACCTGGCAAATGAATATATATTTATATATTTTAAGCTGAAAATAAGATGTAAATTTTATATGATTTTCCTGATTTAACTCTTTCCATAATTTATGAAGTAAATGTCCCAATTTCACTGGATATGAAATATTACATACCTATACAAAACAACACTACATAGTGATAAGCACGCCAAAATAACTGATGAAAAAAGTGTAAGAGGGCTGGGGATTTAGCTCAGCAGTCCCGGGGCCTGCCTCTCAAGCGCAAGGTCCTGAGTTTGATCCCCGGTACCAAAAAGAAAAAAAAAAGTATTAGAAAATATGCTCCACCAAAGCATGGATGTTCATTTTGTTCACAGATGTATATGGTTCCTGACTATAGGTGATGCTCAGTGAATCCTTGTTGAAGAGAAATAGGAACTCACCATGATCACAGCCTTGCTAATGCGGATGGATCCCCTTCAGCCATACTCTGTCTCATCTTCAGATCTGTAGTAACTCAGAGTATTATTCTTCAAAACTACCCAACGATCCTGCCACCCATGAATGTAGTTTGCCCACTGGGGGTGGAAAAGGGAAGGCACAGGAGGAAAAAAAAATCAAAGTCAGAAATCCAAACTTTTAAAACCAAAACATGAGTTCTAATTTAGTTATGAGCATAAGCAATAAAATGGTAACATGAAAAGTTGAGATTTTTGAGACTATATGATTTTTAGTCATTTTTACAATAGTTTAATAGGCAGGAAATAAAATACAACACTTCCTTATCTCTAACATCTGAAGAATCAAGCCAAAGCAAGATTCTGATGCAAAGTTCTGCTTTGTTCTTTGCATGCTTTTATCCTCCCCCTCCTCACACCTTCATGACATTTAGAAACGGTTCTTGGCCCTGTCACAATGAACTCAGTCAACAGAAAAGTAAGTCCAGTTATAGTCTCTCTCTCACACCAGGTACTGCGCCAAGGCTTCTAAATCAACAGAAGTGTGGGGCCAAGCACTGCCAAAATTCTCCTTTTATTATAAGTTAACCTCGTATGAAAACTGATGACAGTCATAACGACATCAAAGTAAAAATACCAGATGAGATCTTCAGTCCACATCAACTTTAATTCTTCCCCTATAGAACTCAATACTACGTATTTAAAATGCTCAGTTCATTTTCCAAGTTTCTCTAAGGATATATTTTCTAATTAATTGGTATCTGGGGTGGGGGGGGACCCAGAAATCAAACTTAGGACCTTGCACTTGGCAGGCAATCATGGCACCAAAGAGATAAATCCCTAGCCCTGGTTTATTTTCTAATAAATTGGTTTTTGAAAAAATACTTGGTATATTCTCCTTGGTATATTCTAATTCTGTACCTAAAAATGATTTCTATGTCACTCAAACACTGATGCACAGAAATCACCATCAATAAAATGGCAAAGAAAAAAATGGAACTTCTATGAGAAAACTTAATTTTGCTTGTTTTTCTTTATGCTCTGGGGTTTTAAGTATAAACAATTCCAAAAAATATCTACTAGTTCCAAAAACTACTTCCAAATTGATTGTTTCCATGTAACGAACTGGCTCAGGTTCTTCACCTATGGAGAAATCTTTCTTTTCCTATTCCCTAATTGAGCATGTTTGAGATAGGTTCAACTTTTAAATCTTTAAAGCCCATTTTTACAACCCTCTGTAAGAACTCACCTATACTAACAATCTCTAGGGGCTCCCTAGTCACTATTCCTTATTTGTAACTGCTTTCAACTTACCACCATTTAGATACCAACTTCAAGTAAATGACTGTTACAAACAAAACTGAACTCTCCTTCTTCTGCAAGGTGTTCTTCCCTCTGTTCCTATTTTCTTGGCTGTACACAATTCTGTAGTCAGGCAGACTCAAACCTCGTGTAGGGTTACAGTACATTACATGAACAGAATAGCAGATACAAGATTAAATAGACTCAACTACTTCAC
Organism: Heterocephalus glaber; assembly: GCF_053883595.1. Lineage (NCBI taxonomy): Eukaryota > Metazoa > Chordata > Mammalia > Rodentia > Bathyergidae > Heterocephalus > Heterocephalus glaber. Next base: position 37,539 of record NW_028258393.1, read on the forward strand.
TGCTTCCTGTGAAAAGAGCTTTGAGAGGTTCATTTCTTGGAGCCTGTGGTTCTCTACCTATTGTCTGAATGGCTGAATAAAATAATGAAAATGCTTAGTCACAGAAGATAATCTGTCCCTTCTCATTCCTTATAGCTCATCACCGAATTCTATTAATTTTTCCTTCACATTAAACCCTTAAGATATGCACGCATAGCCATATTTATAGTAGCACAATACATAATAGTTGAATCTTGGAAGCAGCCTAAATGTCTGTCAAAAGATGAATATATAAAGTATGGTATTTATACATAATGGGTGCTACTCAGCCATAAAGATGGGTAAACTTGTAGGAAAACGGAGGCACCTTGAAACCATAATGTTAAGTGAAATAAATCAAACACAGAAGAAGGTTAAATATTACATGGTTCCTCTTCTATGAGAAGCTCAAAATACAAATACTGTAAAGAGAAAATAAAAGACAGTAGAAGCGTCGGGAGCAACGCTACATAATTTCAGGGTAAAATCATTTGGTTAGCCTAGTTCTCTTGCCTACAGCCCACCTATGGAATTCTGAGACTTAACTCCATTTTGGCCTCTGGTCACAACTGAGACCTCAATGATCCCGTGAGGCTGTGATTCTCCAGGACAAGAAACATCCTGGGAGCTGAAAACATCCTGGGAAGAACAAACATCTACTCCGTTCCTCATTGTTCTTGGACTGTTACATCTTGTTTAGGCAGGATGTGCTGAACTCCCTGCAAGTCTTTTGTTACATTTGTTTCTCCTGATGTGGTGCAGTAAGCTGGGGGCTTTCCTCTTCGCCTCCCAGAGCAGCACTGATCAGACCCAAAGCTCAGCTTCTTCTCAAAGTCTCAGGTTTCTACCTTTCCTGTAATTAATTCCCCTCGTGCTGCCTTGGCTCGCAGGAGATTAGAAATTACTGCAGAGATTCTAGTAATGTCCCCTTGCCCTGGTTCCCTACAAGGAAGGAGGGAGATGAGGGACTGAGATGTGTCATCTACAGGTACCAACACCCTCCCCCAAGAAATGTAACTATTACCTACAGCAAACATGTACTAATTTAAAAAAGGGAAAAAATTCAATCCTTACATTAGCCTTGTCTTTCACATATTCAATTATTCAATAAAATTATCAAGTTTCTTGATTCCTGAGGCCTAATAACTTTGTCTAGTATCTTCTGCTTCTTCATAAATTACATAAACTTATTTACACAAAAGGCATATTGCCCACACGTGCCTACACATTAATTTTATTGTGACTCCAGCTCCTCAATTTACATGGGCAGCTTCCCACTGCCTATTTTAACAATGGATGGATTGGTATTTAAGACTCTCCATATATTTACCCTTAAATTTAGTGTCTAGCACACAGTATTTGCACGCCTAGCTTATGAAACTGTCAATGTCTCTTGTTAGACCATTTCCCAAGGGACCAGAGAGTCCCAAGCAATTATGTACCTATGATGTGTATTATTTCAGTATAGAGAAATCCACAAATTATAGAAGCTCCAGGACTCTACTCAGTAAATTTGAGCTGCTATTTGGGTTTTTTTTTTAACCAGGGATTGAATTCGGGAGCTTGCACCTGCAAGGGAGGTGCGGTGCCACTGAGCTAAACCCCCGGCCCTGAGCTGCTATTATTGTACCTGGAAGGCAAGTTTTCACCTTCGCTCTCAGGTTCATTCCCTTACTTCCCCATTTAACAATTCAGACAAGGCAATATTCTAGACACGACAAGAGAATCCAAACTCCTGTAGCCTACAGTCCAGCAAGCACAAATTTAAGAACAAAAAAAGATATACTTAGAACGAGAGTCAGAAGCAAATTGAAAAAAAAAAACACTATGGGAAATCAAGGGAAGGCTGTCTTCAATGACCAGCAAAGAAAAAGCTCTATGGAAAGGGCAGCACTGACAGGGACTCTCAGAATTTTAGGCAACAGGTAGGGGCGAGGATTCAGAAAACCATGGGGGAGATTGAGATAAACTTTATTTTACCAGGCTAAGCTGCTTTCAAGACCTACTAAGGTGTAAGTCTTTTCCCAGCAATGTTTCACCTTGACATGTGTGATGAGCACCTAAAATCACAATCTATCCACTATTCTGGGAAACTTTCATAAGGATTTCAGATTATTATATAGAAGAAAAAAACTTTGGACTGGCATATTTTTAATACAAATTCAAACACTCTCCTGTTTCAGATCCATTCTATCCTAGGGGAGAAGAAATTAGTGTTGGGACTTATTGACATTACTCCACAGAAGGAAAAGAACAAAAGCTGAGTTGTAACTGTTGTTTCAGTATCAGGTACGGTATTCCTCATATGGTTCATAACTGTGAGGAGCCCAACTGCTTCCCCATAGCTACAATATACACAATATTTGACCATGGTGAAAAACGAAACCTTTGTTGTGTCAAGCACTATAGATAAGTAAATGATCAAGTAAAGAACTTGAAATATGTAACGTGTTCTTTAAACTTAAAAACAGGTACCATCCCCAGTGTGTGCATTTAATATAAAGTACTCTTGCTACAACTAGGGCTATGTAGCTCAGTTGTAGAATACTCAGCTAGCATTCGACAGCCCCTAGCTTTGACACCCAGCACCTTCAAAAAACAAAACACCCTTAACTAAAAGCTTCCAAAAAACAGATATAACCATAAATTTTTGAATTTCAGGGAAATGTCCTTCACAGTTATTAAGAATAATACCAAAGGGCTGGATTTAGCTCAGTGGTTCCGCCACCTGCCTCACAGGCACAAGGTCCAGAGTTTGATCCCCAGTACCAAAAAAAAAAAAAAAAAAAAAAGAATAATACCAAAAGCTTTATTCCTGTTGATTCTACATACAGAGCAACAGTCAAAATTGAACCTATTACCCTTGATAGTGGTCAAATACTGCATTTGTACACACTTAAATACCAAGGAGATAGTCTTCCCATTTTTTAATCTCTGGTATATCTACTATTCTACTCTGCATACAGTTAATACTGTACTCAGAGCAGGAGACCTTTATTCACCAGTTACACCCCTCCTCGGCACCTTCAAAAAAGTGATAACAGGTCAAAAGTACAGCATGTTTTATAAAACAATATTACAATGATACTAATATGACAATCTGCTTCTCATCTAATGAGAAAAGGGATGAAACTCTCAATAAATCATTGAAAACAACACACTTCACACTTCCCCATCTGAAAATGTTTATCTATTACACGGTATGGTCAATGCAGAGTTCTAAATTGTAAGATACATTTAATCGAAAGAAACCCTGGGGAGATTCTATCAACACACAACACAATTTGTCAGCTATATAACGAAAAGCCTTGAGTTTGACATACTCATGCCTTTCCTACACCGCTTCTCATACATAAAAGCCTAATATGAAACAATCCCACAAATGATGTCCGAATGACTCAAAGATGGAAGCAGAGTGATTTCTTAATAGCCAGTGGTTGCACATGACCTGGTATCTGATGACCAGCTTGTTGAGGGACTGGCCTCAGCTCCCCCTCTCCAAGTGAACAGCTGGCTCCAGCCATTTCTGAAAGTTTCACAGGAAGGGAGAGAAGTAGAAAACGCTATGAGTCTACTCATAGCAAAAACTTTTTAAAAAAGCATTATCAAGAGATCACTCAATTTCAGTCCTGTACATGACTGTTTACTTTGCTAAGATTTTGGAAAGGAGTTTTTAAAAACACAGAAAAAAAAATAGAATGTTTTTGCCTTATTCTGTGCCCCTTACTACAAAAAGACATTTTTTTAAATGCTACTCTTCTTTCTGGACTAAAGGTTGGTCTCCAATCTGACAAGCTCCAAGTTACTATTAATAGTTTTGTACCCAAGGCACCACGTGTCAATTAAACAGTTCTTTTCTGAAACGGGGTAAGGAGGGACGGGGAAAGTACACAAGCGCTCCACACGGATACCTCGCACTACACCGAAAATGACTACCGCCTCAGATTGCGGGTCCAAACCGAGTCAACTGGCTTGTCTATACAGCCTCGGCAGCAGAGTCCCCCGAACCTATTCCGAGAAGCACCTCCAGACTCACCTAGTTAGAAAGGTCAGATTTGAACCGCCACAAGGACCACCACCCCACCCCTCCCCGCGGCCCTGTACTACTTGGGATGCCGCCTTAGCCCAACGCAAATTCCCACGCCCGGGACAGCTGGGACTCGAGTGGCGGTCTGCAGCGCATCTCCCGAACTGGATCCCACTTTCCCGGTCCTCAGCGGCTCACAAGCCGCAGGGAAGGCGAGTAGGGCAGTTCCCCGCTTCCCCAGCCCACCCTGACCTAGGCGCTCCAGCGGCGCCGTCAGCCCCGCACCCCGGCACCTTCCGCAGCCCCCGCCCCGGGACGGTCTGCGGGCCCGCGGAGGCTCACCTTGCTCAGGGCCGCCGCAGCGCTCCACAGGCGGCCCGGGCTCCGTCTCCGGGTCCCCCTCGGAGCCCGACGAGTTCCAGCGCTGGTTATCCGAAGTGGAGGCGCGACAGGCGAGCAGGAGACCGGCCCCCGCTCCGCGAGCTGCGCCGGCGGAGGCGCCCAGTCCCGGGGCTGAAGGGTCGGGGGATGGCAAAGCCAAGAGCGCCCGCTGCTGTGCGGGGCGACCGGGAGGAGGGGCGAGGTCCCCCCGCCGCCGCAGGCTCCAAGGTCAGCGCCGCTCCCGCCCCCGCCGCCGCCTCCACCGTGCCTGACGCGGAGCGGCCCCGGGAAGGACGCGCGAGGAAGGAAGCCTGCTCTTCCAGCCCTCAGCCGCCGTCGCCGTGACCCCTGCGCTGCGCCTGGCGCCGCCGCCACCTGAACGCCGCCCCCTGGTGCCAACCTCAAGTCGAGGAAGGAAAGAGGGAGAAGGGAACAGAAAATCCACCTGCGGGGATCCGGATCCACTCACACCTCCGCTACCGCCGCCTTCTCCCTGCCCGGCCCACTATTTACCCTCCCCTCCGCCCTCCCCTCCCACCCCTACTCCCCTCCCTCGCCCGGCCAGTCCCCCGCCCCCCGCCCCCCGCCCGCCTGGCATCGGAAGCCACATGCCCACATTTCTAAAAGTTGTACATATATTAAATTACTTGATTCTCGTCTAATCTTGTGAGACAGGCATTGTTGCTGTCCTCATTTTACAGTTCAAGAAGGTAGAACTCAATGTGTTTAAGTAACTTGCTCAAAATCAGCAAGAAACATAGTGGCATAGTGTGGTGGTGCAGGCCTATAATCCAAGCCCTCAGGAGACTGAGGCAGGAGGATCTATGAGTTCGAGGCCAGCCTGGGATACACAGTGTCTTCAAGGCTAGACTGAACTACACAACAAGACCCTGTCTCAAAAAGATTAAATTGAATTAAAAAATAAAACTAATTCTTTATAATGCTTGCAAAGTACAACGTCCTAAGACAGTGCATAGTTTAACTCACTTAGAATTCATAGCAAATATGGTATAGACAATATTATTACCACCATTATTTATGTGGAAGTCTGAAGAAGAGAGGGGAAGTGTAATTTTTTGAAAACATCAAAGTGCAATGTGAAAAAGCTAAGTTCAAAATACAGATCATACTTTTAAATTTTATTACATATTACTAGAAAAAGAATATGTTGACAGTCATACAACTATTTTTTAAAAAGACAACTACATCATCTTATAAATGAAATTTTAAAATTAACATGAGTAACAAAAATTCTACCTTTGGATGATGAGAAATTGAACTACTACTTGAAGCAGAGAGCCCAGCACAACCTGGCTGAAGGGAGAATAGGTCATGCTGCTCCACCATCGGGCTGAGGTCAGGAGGGACCTTGTCTGTCCCCACCTGTGCCTGGGGAAGCCAGAGTCAGGAGAAGGGACAGGGCGGGACTAGCCTCCCAGAAGCACAGATGGCAGGACCTGAGAGTCCTTCTGACTCCATCATTCCAGCTAGCAGAAGGGACACTGGGGACCTGGCAAGCTGGAGCCTGAGGCAGAGGGCTGCATGCAGGGGCCCAAGGATGTGGCTCGGCACTCACCTGGACCAGGGCTCAGGAGGTATAGGGAAGGTTCTATTGCTGCATGTTAAGGAACTCTTCTGAGTTTCCAAGCTCTTACAGAAACAGAGAAAGATAGATGAGGAGAAGACGGAAGGAAGGAAAAAGGAAGGAAGGAAGAGAAGGGGAGAAACAGAAATCACCAAACATCCCCATTTCCTCCGCGGGCTGCCCCGGCTCAGTAATGACCCCACCTGGTCCCTATGGTCAAATCCCAGGGTCACCCTTGGTCATCTCAGCCCACCCCACACCCAGTCCCCCAGCTAGTCCCACATGACTGCTGTCCACACGGTGCCCAGGATCTGCGCACCCACAAAGATCCACTGCACCAGGAGCAAAACCCTGTTCTCTGCTCAGTGTCCACCTCTGGGCTCCTGTCCTTCCCTCTTCAGTGATCTCTGAATTTCCTGCCTCAGGGCCTTGGCATGTGACAGCCCCACAGCTTAGAACACACTTTACTCCCAACATTCCCTGGCTGCTGCTTGTCTGGTTACTCTGAGCTCGAACATCAGATGCTCAGGAAGAAGTGATGTTAGTGGACGTGGCTCACAGCACAAGAATGTATCAGAACCATCAAATACCTGTCCCCTTCTATCAGTCTAAGCCAGCACCTCTGCTTTCCAGAAGACAGTGGTAGCAGGGTAGGTGACTTGTGTAGTGATGTCCGCTTGTGTCCTTTTCTTTTAGATGAACATCCGATCAGGATGAACATGACAACCATAATTTGTCCCAAACCACAGGCAGTGCAACCTGGACAGTAAGTCACCATGGTTCTGGGTCCTAGGGGCAAGGACAGTGTGGCCTCTGTTTGCCACTGTCTCCTGTCCTGAGGTTGGCCTGCTCTGCACTGAGGCGCCCTCCCCACCTGCCCTTGTGGGTGACCTTCAAGGTGCCCAGGGAAGCACAGAAGCCCAGGCACTGCAGAGGGCAGGTGCAGGAGAGGCTGGGCCAGACATGGCTGCCTTTCCTCCGGGTCACCTTTCCCGGCCAGGACCACACAGCGCGTGATAGAAGTGTGACGGTGATGCTGTTCAGACCTCCCTGGTCCCTCAGCCACGGCCAGGATGGCACCATCTGCCGTGAGGGCCACTCACTGCCTGAGCTGCAGCCCTTGCTGAGGCTGACCTCACAGTGACTTGGGGAACCAGCTCTCATGACCCATGTGACTTCCCTCTGGTCACCCTGAATGTGTGACTTTCAGAGTCATTGTCCTGAGCAGAGCTATGAGGTCCTGGTCCCCATAGGTCGGGTCCCTTGTCTGTCCCTCCTGTGCATCAGGAACATCACAGTGGAAGTCAGCCTGAACAGTGGGAGGGACTTCCTTGCCCGCAGCATCAGGGTGAAGGCCACCGCCGACTGTGTGAGTATTGGAGGCTGTGTCCTGGGCTGTGCCGAGCACTGCCCTGGGCGCACATACACCTGGGGAGGCAGAGGCAGGGGGTCCCATGTAGGCCAGAGGGCAGCTGTGCAGACAGTGAGAACTGATTGCATGGACAGGGTAGGGTTCACAGCACACAGAACCACCAGTAACCTCAGCGGCCTCCTCTGAGCCAGCGCGTGACTCGGGAAGGCTGGGCAGACAGCCCGTGGGCCCTCATTGTGAGTGACAATTAGGGCCAGCCCTGTCCCTTTTCTCACAGGCAGGAGGGAACACCCTAAGCCTTCTAAGCCAATTCCCCAGGCAGGAGGGGCTCCCACCCCTCTGCACAGGGGCCCACTGAGGCTCAGAGAGGGTGAGGTGAGCCCAGGATACAGAGCCAGGAGATGGGCGGCGAGGCCTGGGGTCTCCTGTCTTCCCCTGAGTCCCCAGCAGCCCGGCCTCCCCAACATGGCACCTGTAGCTCTCTGTGTCCTCAGGACGAGCTGTACTGGCCCCGAGGTGAGCAGGGAGGCTGGGGTCATGCAGGGTCTCCTAGGCCTCCTTGTCCGGGCTGAGTGCAAAGCCCTGAGCAGAGCAGAAGTGTGTCCTGCAGCCTGGGGACCAGGGCCGGCCCCTCACCACTCTGGGGATGCTGAAATCTGTCCGAGCTGTGTCAGCAAAGATGAGTAGAGGGTAGCCATGAGCAGATGCTCCAGTTGCTCTCCTGCCACCTGCAATTCATGCTGTCTGTGTGCTGGCCATGGTCACATGACAATCTCCTCCTGCAGAATCGGCCCCCCACAACCACCACTAGGCGCCCCAGGCTGCGTCCACCATCACCAATGGTATCGACCACAAAAACAACGACTCCAGCCCCAGTCACTCCTCGACCCCTGGACATCGCTGTCTCCCAGACCAGCCCACCCCAGCTCACGAAACCACCCAAAAAAATGCCAAGCAAAGCGCTTCTGCTGCTCACAGCAGTGCTGGGGCTGCTGCTGATCCCCATGGTGCTCTGGTGGGTCTGGTGGTTGTGCTGCAGGAAGGTGAGTCCCTCTGCAGCCAGGGACCAGGACATGGGACAGCCCCCTGCTCCAGCCTGTGGGCTATTTCCCATCTGCCCTGAGCCAGCAGAGCCTAGCATGTGCCATGAGAAACCCAGACCCCAACCCAGCCAGAATCCCATGGGTGAGGGTGCCCCAGGATCCTGGAACAGGGAAGACTACCTCCCAAGAATGTCTGCTTGTGTTGCTTTATGTTCTCCTTGGGATCCAGTGCTCAGGGCTTTGGGAAAGGAGAGCTGGCCCTGTGTCCACCCTGGCTGCGCTGGGCTCCTTTGGATTTGTCTTCATCTCTATGTCCTCCGGGGCCAGGGCTGGGCTGGGCTGGGCACAGCCTTGGGGGTACAGGGCTGAGGATGGAGGGCATCTGGGGGCTGAGCTGGGAGGCTGTCCCCAAAGGAGCACAGGGATGGGGCAGGGGCAGTCTGGGGCTCAGCTGAATGGGACCAGAAGTGTTAAGTGGCTGGGCCAGGGGACCTGGCTAGGGGTGTCAGGAGACAGGGTGCTGCCTGGGACCTGTGCTTGCTGCACCGTGGTCTGGGGAGGTGGCAACTGCAAAGCCAGGCCCAGGGGGAGGGGACAGTCACCTGCCAGTGCTCTGATCCTTGCACAGCCCCCTGCCAGGCTTCTGCCAGCCAGGGTGACCTCAGGAGACCAAGGTTCCACCATGGGGCTGTGGGCAGGTGGGGCAGAGGCAGACTTTGGAACAAAGGAGTTTGGCTGTCACTCCACACAGGGCCCTCCCCAGTGAGTGATGCTCACTGTCATTTATATCATCCCAAATCCTTAGCTGACCCCACATGCGGATAGCCACTCCCCAAGGGCTGCAGATAGGGATGTGAACAGGTGAATTTCTCTTGTAGAAGCCGAGAGCTAAGAAACCTGCTCGTCCTTGTCCTCGTCCTCATCCTCGTCCTCGTCCTCCTCCTCCTCTGGCTTCTCCTCCACCTCTGGCCCCAGCGCCAGACCCGCCACCTGACACCGCGTGCCTCACCATTGCCGTGTGCTGCTGTGCATGCCGTGGCGTGTGTGAGAACACGGGCCCGGAGGTGAGGGGCTGGGGACCACGACCCCAGCTGGGGCTCTGGGGAAGAGGAGCTCTGGAGCCCTCTGAGGGGACATGGCTGCGTGGACTTTGCAGGGATCCTGTGGTACCAGAGGACAGCTCAAGACCTCCCCCCCCACCTTGGCCAGGCAGGGCAGCACCCAGGGGAGCTCGCCCTCTCACCCCACCCCAGCCTAGCCCAGCCCCAGGATCTGTGGCTTCCACCTGGGAGCTTCTTGCCTCTGTCTCCCCATAGCACTGCTAAGAAGCCAGCCCTTGCTAGAGACACTGAGAAGCCACTAACTGCCCTGTAAAGAGGGAGGACACCATGACCAGTGGCCAGTTCTAACTGTGGGGCCATCCTTGCCCACCCACAGGACCCAGAGGCCAGCACTTGGTCATGGAGCCAGTGTGCCCCCACCCTGGGCCAGGCTACTCCTGTCCCATCTCTGCCTTCCACTCCTCTGCCTTGGTTTCAAGCACACACCCTTGAGCTCAACATGGGCCTCCTTACCCTCTCTGTGCCCACGTGCTACCCTACCCTATCCTGGGACTCTTGCCCAGCCACATGCCCACACCCGTGCCCCTTGACACCCTCTATGTCCTGCTCACATGCCTCCAACCTCTGACCTCCAACACCTGCTGTTAGCTAACTTGTGGCCCAAACATTCTGACCTCCCAGACACCCAAGAGTGCCAGCCTCCCCAGGGCATCCAGAATAGGGCCTCAGCATGGCCCTGGGGACAGAGCTGTCAGGAGCTCTGGTCCTGACGCTACTGGAGGCCGAGTCCTGGCCCTGCCCTTCCTTTTTGCCCCTGTGTCTTAGTTACTTTTCTTGTTGCTGAGGCAAAACATCCCACACCCGAAGTTAAAGGAGGAAAGGTTCATTTAGCTCACACTTTGTAGAAGCTTCAGTCCATGGTCAGCTGGCTCCAAGGCAGGGTGGCATGGCCAAGAGGAATCACAGACAAGACACAGTTCATGGTGGGCAGACGTCAGCAGAAACAGCAAGCAGCAAGAGACAAGGAAGGACCCTCTTTCTGTCCCTTATAGTCCACCCAGGCTACACAGCCTTGGGGCAGGCAGCACTCACACCCAGAACTATGCCAAACCAATCAGTGGACTGACTTAGTAATCACACGCCCTTAATCCCAGTATCACACACTCTAGATCCAGCTACCTCTGAAAGAGACCCTCCTCTAGGACCACATGAGGCTTTGGGGGGACACCTAGACACAAGCCATAACTCCCAATCTGCTTTTTAGGGCACCATGACCTTGTGTAACTTCGGTCACCCCAGCTGCCACCAGGTGCCACTGATAAGGTCTCAGCCCAGTGACCAGATAAGGAGAACACAGGGACCCTCCTGGTGGACACAGTGGGCACTGCTCTTCCCTGACCCCTGTCCTCTGGGACTGTGGCTCAGGGTTGCGTTGGGGCAAGTGCTGGGGGGACACACTGGTTGGGGGACACACCAGGTTGTAAAGATCCATTTCAGCCCTTTCCTGGGACACGGGGAAATCCACATGGTTATGAGCGTCCTCTGTGGAGGTGTGATGCTCAGGGCTGGGGGTCGCCAAAGTTTCCTGTGGCTCAAATCTATGCCCGGGTGTTCTGGTGTCCCCAATGAATCATCCCAGCAACTGTGGGAAAGTTGTGTGCACTTTCCCAGTTCACACCAGAGACAGAAACCTGCAGAGTTTATGTGACCTGTCCCTGGTCACAAAGCCCAGGCCTGGCTCCCACCTCCCCTCCAAGGATGCAGACTGGCACCCCTTTCAGATCCACTGCTCAGCCCCCAGCCTGCCTGCTGTCAGATACCTGGACTGAGCCTGGAGGCAGTGGAGGCTGGAGGGCAGCACCAGGGAAGGTGCCTCATCCAGGCCCACCCTCCAGCCAGGTGCTTGCATCCTCTGGCCCAGTTCCAGGGGCACTCAGCCATCTCCCCTCTCTCTGCTCTTCTCACCAGGGCAGCTGTACCAACTTCAACCTCCTGGAGGCGCTCTGTGCCCAGGGCCCCTTGGCTCCCCTGATCGGTCTTCAGCCCAGCCAGGACAGCCTCTCCGTGGAGTACTGCTCCCGGTGCCATCCACCCCGCAGCCCAGAGTGCGAGACCCCCTTCTAGAATACTCCCCCTGCTGCCTCCCCCTTCCCGGACAGCCTGTAGGCCTGCACTGTCACTCCCACCTCCATAGACCACCTCTCAGACCCCGCTTACCCAGATGAGAGGTCTTCTTGCTGAATTGGACATGCCATGGAGTCTTGGATTCTAATAAATTAGAGTTGTAATTTGTTGCTGCACAGTGAGGGTTTGTCACTGGGGAGATGCTCCCCCGTCTGAGTGGTGCCCAAATATGCACTCTGTTATCCTTTGGATGCCAGGTATGCGTGACCCCACTGCTACCACTTTGTCTTCATCTGTCACCAAGGGACGGGAAACATGGATGTAATGTTAAGACCTCACTGAACAAACAATCCATAATTATTCAACAGTGAATGAAGCAGCTGAATTTATGCTTTTCACTTTACTTTTTCTAGGCACAAATAGGTTGAATATGCCCAGTATGGTTTGTGATCTTTATGGACTGAATGGGTGGATAGTGATGACCCTAGTTTCCCCCTGTTGGCAAAAGAAATATTTTGGTGGAATGGCCCTAAGTAGATGTGTAGAGGTGGTTTTTTGCATTTCACTAGATCAGTAACTTTGAACTTGTTACTGTTTAGTAGTGTGACAGCCTTGGGAACCAGCTCTGTTCACCTGTGCCTCAGTTTCCTAACAGTGGATGAGGATACTATTTGTGTTACAGTCTTGTGAGGCCCCGGGGAGATGTAGAGCGAGTAGAGCCTGGGTAGATGTCCCCACCCAGTTGGGTCTGTGTACTCCATTGTCATCCTGCAGTTTGAAGCCATCCCTACAAAGATGGTCCCTCGTTCCTGCCCCTCCAGGGCCACCTGCTCTCTGAGCTGGACTTTCCTTCGTGGGGTGCCCCTGTTATACGTGCAGAGCAGGGAAACAGGACTGGATTCAGGACCTCCAGGGCCACAGTGTCCCTGGTTGGAGAGTTGCACCCAAATATTGGGATTCCCTGGTCCCTTGAGGCTCAGAACCTGGGCTGCCGGGACTGTGGCTTGGATGTCTTGGACCCAGAATCTGTCTGTGGGTCTGTTTCTTGGGCCAGAGTGACCAAGGCTTTAAGTCATCCTAATGATCTAGGGTTGACATAAGGACTTCCAGATTATATAAGGGAAATACTATAACTCCCAACCTGTTAGATGTCTGATATGCAGAGTTCATATTCTCTAAAATGGAAGAATGAATTCTAGGAACAACAGAGGTTAAGAGTAGGAAATATTTATTGAGAAAAGGATACTTTCTGTCTGGGACAGAAGGGGACCCAGAAAGTGGGTTGTCTATGAGCCCACTTTTCAAAGAAGTTTTAGACACCAAAATCATGAGTTGGCATAAGGTGGGACAAAACTATGGTCAACCAATGCAATTGCAAGTAGAGTCACTTAGGTAATATTGATCCAATAGGGAAGCAAGTCACCTACCAAGTGTGCATGGAAAGAACAAGGACCTTTCCTGGAAAGGATGGGTTAAGGTGTTGGTCCCCTGCCCAAGTGATATGCCTATTTAGAATATCAATCCTTGTTGTTTATCCCCGGGGAACTACATGTAGTCATTTCATCGTTGTCATGAGGCCTGGCTTTCAATGAATGAACCTCCACCCACAGTTGTAATGTGTTCTCATCCTCTGCACTGACGTCTTTGAGGGCCTAGTCCTGTCTGACTGTCTAGAATATCTCTACTTAACTTAGCTGTCTGTAATAATAAGAGTCTCAGAGGATACAGGTGGGCAGTTCAGGTGTTCACATCTGCCCAAGCCATCCTGATATAGTGCACCAAGTAATAGGAGGAACACATGACATAGAGGGAACAGATGCTAACTCCCAACATGGTAGATGTCAGATAGTCTGAGTGTGTGTTCCCCAAAATCAAAGAATGAATTCTAAAGAACAACGGAGCTTAAGAATAGGAAAAATATACTGGGGTATAGGAATGCAGAATAAGAATAGCTTCTGAGAGATAGGAGGGATCTCAAATGGGTTGCCAATGAGCCCACTTCTCAAGGTAGTTTTATAGCGCAAAGTCATGACCCACCTTCCCAGTTTGTTGTTGTTGTTTGCTTGTTTGTTTTGGTACTGGCAATGGAACTCAGGACCTTCTGCTTGTGAGGTAAGCAGCCGAACCACTGAGGTAGATCCCTGGCCCCCTTCAGAGCTTTGAATACGGTCAAACCAAGTAGACCTAGAGGTGTAGCTCAGTGGTACAGTTCTGACCTAGCAAATGTGAGGTCCTGGGTTCCTTTCCCAGTGCCACCAAAAGAAAGAGACAACAAAGCAAAAACAAAATAGCCTTGGTAGGTAGGAGAACGTGCAGTTTTATCAAGTTCCTACGTGATGCTGAAGCTACTGGTCCCAGTACCTCACTTTGAAATAATTGTTTTTCAATATTTGGAATGGAACCCAGGGTCTCTGCACCGAGCTCCATCCCCAGCCTATGTGTATATGGAGAGAGAGAGAGAGAGAGAGAGAGAGAGAGAGAGAGAGAGAGAGAGAGAGAGAGACAGACAGACCTTGTGTCCAAATGTATATATGCATGTCCATATATATACATAGTATATATACATGCATATATATGCAGATGTATCGCAAGCCGGGGTGTTACGCAGTCACTGAGTTGCCCCAGCTGAGCTGAAGTGGAGATCCTCCTGCCTCAGCTTCCCCAAGCACTGAGATGACAGGAGTGACCCACCGTTTCCACCCTTGAAGAACGCTGGTGTGCAATGCCAAGAAGGGGAGAGGCTGTCCAGGTCTTTCGTGGAAACACTCCTCCATCATCCAGGAGTGGAAGACGAGTCCTTGAGGAGACAGAGGAGGCAGCGAGAAAGGCTGGAGCACCTGCAGCTGGCCCATGGAGGTGGCGCCCAGCAAAGATGCAGACTGCTGGACCACAACTCCCAGGGCTCCTCTCCTGGACTCCCGGGCCCCCCCCCCCGCGGATGCGTGCGCCCTGACCGCGTTAGCGGGGAGCCGTCTGTCCGTGGGAGCACGGGACCTTTTGCCCAGCGTCTCCGAGCTGAGAGCCGCGCTGGCTGCGGGCAGCTGCGACGTGGGCGGAAACGGAGGGGGAGCTGAGCCTGGCGGGTGAGTAGGAGCCGCACGGGGCGCCAGCTTGCTTCTCTGTGCCTCAGCGGTGTCCTCTCCTAGGTCGGTGGTGTGAGCGCGGGAGTCCCGGTGCGGGGAGGCGGGCCGCCCCTCTGGGAAGCCGCACTGCGGTCGCCCCCGCTGTTGCCCAGCTGCTCCATAGCGGCCCGGGTCCTGTCCCCGTTGGGCGGGAGAGATATCCTACCCGGCCTGGCCCGGCCTGCGAGCCCAGCGGTCTGTGCTGCAGGTGGCCTGGGCAGGCGGCCGCCCCCTCCTCTCGGGCCCCCGCGGGCGGGGGTGGCGCAGGAGCCCGAGACCCAGGGCCAGGCGCCTGCCGGGGCCTGTGGCCGGGGCCTGGGCCGGGGGTGACCGGGGCCGGGGGCGGGGTGGGGGGGTCACTCGGGCTTCCGCCGCCGCCGCGACTGCGTTGCTAGATTTTTTTTTTTCTCTGATATCCCGGGACACTTCCAAAGGCACTTTGGGTTAGTTTGATAGTTTCCGTGTGCTGCCTGATTGTTTAGAGCATTGGTGTCCATATTTGTAAATGAGATTGTACAGTTCTTTTTCCTCCCGTCTTTTTTGTGAGCTCCTAATTAGAATTATGCTCTCCTTGGTGATTACATCGGGAAACTTGTCATCATTTTCTGCGCTGTGGAACAGAAGAATAATGTGCTTCTGGAAGTTTGGCAGAACCTGAGTGCAGACTGCTGGTGTTTTGTCTCGTTTCTGTCTTGCAGTGCCGAGGATTGAGTCCAGAGCCTAGGCCAAGTTAGGCAAGTTTTCTAGCACTGAGTTGCACCTCCTGCCCTGCTGCTGTTTTTGGAAAGTTAAGTGCCGTGTAGCTTTTTTCTATGACCATTGATGATTTTCAGATTTTCTCTCTTCAAAGTCAGTTTGGTACTTTTGGTTGTCCTAGAAAGCCATTCGTGTCATTGAATTTTAACCTAGGGTAGCACAGTGCTCTGTATAGTTCGTTGGAGGAAAAGAAACTCATACATCTGTGATGTTACCTTTTTCAACACTAGTGTTTATTGGCCAGACGTGCTTAGTGATGGCTTATTTTATTAATGTTTTGGAAGAACCAGCTTTGGGAGTTCTTGGTGAGTGCTGCTGATTTTTATCCTTCTACATCAGTCATTTCTGTTCTTACTATTTATCTTTCTGCTTCATTTAAATGTACTTTGTTCAAGCTCTAGCCTCCCGAAAATCAAAAACTTGAATCATTTGTTTAACCAGCTGATCCTCCCCCTGAAACAGGCAAGGTGTTGGAATTCATTTTGTTGGCCTCACGTGTTTTTTTGCCCTCCAGTAGCGGGGATTGAACTCAGGACCTTGTGCTTGCGAGGGAGGCAGCTGCACCACTGAGCTAATTCCCTGGCCCGAGTTGGTTTTGTTTCATCCTTGCTCCATCAAATCTGACTCAAGGTCCTGCCGTGGTATCTCTCCCTGGGGTCCATGTGTATAACTCCAGAGAATGTCCTTCAGAATCGTGACCGTAAAGCCCATTGGAGGAGAACCAGCTTGAGGGAAGTAGAGAGTCCTGGGGTGTTTTGTTGGTTGGTTGGTTGGTTTGTATTTGGTACCGGCGATCGAACTCGGGGCCTTGAGCTTGCAAGGCAAGCGACGGAGCCACTGAGCTAAATCCCCAGTCCTGGAGAATCTTTACACCAACTTAATATACTGAAATTCTAAAAAAAGTTAAGACTAAAAAATGTGCTCTTCATGGGGCTTCTGAACATCACCTCATTTACCACATAAAATTGAAAAGTAGTAGTCATGACTGGAAAAGTAGTAGTGTATGGAGCGACAGAGACCCTGAGCACTCAGGGACAGGACTGCAGTTTCCCGTGCTGGGTTTGATCTGTGTGCTCTACAGTGCAGTGTGCAGTGCTGACCCCACCCGCCGGCCCTGTAAAACCGCAGGCTATTTCTCCACAGACGACAAGCCTGTTTTTATAAAAGTTAAAACACAACTCTAAACCTGATCCCGCTACCCAGGAGCCCTCTCCTCTCAGTGTCCCTGGAACATGGCCCTGTGCTGGGCAGGGTGCTGTGGAGCTGGCAGTCATGAACGGACTGCACTGAATACTTTGGTTGTCATAGTAAAGAACCTCACCTAAAGTTACACTAACCTGACACTGTAAGCACTGTAAGTTCTGTTGCCTGTCCTGCCATCAGGGTCTGGTGCAAGTCTTAGGCTCTCAGAAAAGGGTGGGGATAGGATGGGCCAGATGCTGCTGTGAGACAGCGCCCACCACACAAACCTGCTGAGGGGAGGCCTGCTCTGGCCTGCTTGTGGAGAGATGGACACTTCCTACCTCCCTGCTTTCCAGATGAACAGAGAGGTGGCTGCACCCCAGCCAGGCCCCTCTTCACCTGTCAACATTCAGTGCCCAGAACCCCGTGACAGTCTCCAAGAAGGTCAGCAAAGGGCCAGGGACTCAGGTGACAGACAGGAGGGGGTACAACTGTGTAGGATGGTAGTGGCTCAGAAAACAAAGGGGCTCCTTACCGAAGGTAACATTGTTACTGAACTTGAATCTGCAAATGACCTGGTCTCTGTTCCTTGCATTATGGAAGCCGTAGCCTTTCAGAATCACCTGCTTGGCTGCTGTAAGGGCACATTCAAAGGCATGAGTGAGGGAGCTGTACTCTGTGGCCTCTCTCAGACCATTGTTCACTGTGATCACCTGTAGGACAAATCCAAAGGGGCCCCAAGAGGCAGCAGCTGCATCTGACTATCTGTGTCCCCCAGGCCAAATTCACATCTGCTGTCACCAAGGGTCCATGTGGATGCAGCAGAACCAGCCTTACACACATGGGAGTCCTCCTCCCACCATCCCCGACTACAGCAGCATGACAGACACCCAACTGCCAGGGGCCATCTCAGCTGAGGCCTCCCATCCTGAATTCCCATGGTCCCCACTGGAGACCCCAGGAGCAGGGCCAGGATGGGGGCACCAGAGGCCCCTGTCCTACCAGGAGGGGGACTAATGGGGGTTGACACCTCCTTCCAAACCCAGCCTCTCCCTGAACCACAAGGAACACAGCCCATCTCCCCGTGGACCCAAAAGTCCCTCACTCCACCAGCGTGGGCCTCCATGCCCCTCAGGCCAAGCCACAAGGGACGAGAGAGGGCAGCTGGGCAGCTCTGCAGCACCCAGGCTGGGTTCCTGTGGGTCTTCCAGTTGCACTTCCCAGCTCCTTGGCCTGACAGCAGCTCCTGGCCCAGGCCTGTATCCTTCCTGTCACCATGGCCCTGGTGTGGCCCCAGGTCACCCAGCCCAGGACCCTGGGCTGCAACAGCCCTGCCCCCCAGTCCCTGCACATGGACTGGCTCTCCATGCCGGCCTGAGTACCCAGCCCATTCTGTGTCACCTGGGGCCCAGGCTCCTGCCTCAGCTTCCCCGAGTCACTATGTGTATGGCAGCTCTGCTCGGGACACCCAGGAGTGTAACAGGTCAGCAGTGGAGCTGGTGTCTGGAGGCACCTGTCACCTCAGCTCTGTGGCTGGGAGGAAGCAGTGGCAGCTCCTGTCCTCACCTGGGGTTTCTCTGGCTGCCCAGATGTCAGGGCCTGTGTGTCAGGGCAGCCGATCTGCTGAGGTGCTTCACACCAGAAGGAGGAGAGACCCTGGGGTGAGGTCCCTGACCCACCTCCACCCAGCACTGCAGCCCCCACCCTGCCCAGCATCAGAGGGGCTCGGGTGCAGAGCAGAGGTCCAGGGTGGAGAGGTCAGGTCCAGCCATCCTCAGCTCCTATCCACGTCCTGATGCTATGCCATCATTGTCCGTCTGTCCCCCAATGTCCCCACAGTGCTATTTCTATCCATCGAAGACCACACTGCAGCCCAGGTGGTTGGCACCTTATCCCTCCCCTGGGCCGTGGGTGGCAGAGCTCAAAGTGGGCACAGTTCTGTCTTCCCACAGCCTGCAGTCATGGCGCCTCCCACAAGGGACACAGAAGCCAGGACCCAGCAGCTGTAGCAGCCAAGGTGTCACTTGTGGGAGGAAGAGCCTGACCCTCCCTGTCCCCTCCACCTGGGTGTCAGAAGCCAGCCACATGGGGATGATGGCTGCATACATAGTGCCCATGACAAAGACAGGTGGCCTCCCTCTGGACCACTTAGGAGCATCCTCAGTGCACCAAGGCAGGGACCTGGGATGGACTGGGGGCATCCTTATCACTTCCAGCCTTGGGATAAGTGCTGTCATTTCCACAGAGGGGTGGGGTGGAACAAACGGCTGCTCCTGTGGTGCCGGGTCAGGCATGGAGGTTTACTTTCTGTCTTGTACAATACCGGTGCTGAATTTGTGCAACACTTTTGTTTTATTCAGCGATGTGATTGCCTTGTTTTCCCCATGATTTGGATTTAGAATTCCTTTGATATTTCAAATTCCACATCAGCATGGCCTTTCTGGGGTGAGCTCTAAATTCCTCTTAACATTTTGAGGATCACTTATCGTACAAATGAAATCTGAAGTGCTCCAAAATCCGTAACTTTTTAAGCTTAAATATGAGAGCAAATGTGGAAAATCCCACAATTTACTTTTTGTGACAACTCATGATTAAAATACAAATGCACTAACATATATAGAATCACCTTCAGGCTACATATGCACAGTGTGCATGAAACATAACTGAGCGTACATGAAGCATAACTGATGAGACTTGTATCTCATCTCCAGGATATCCTAGTGTGTCTAGGCAAAATTCCAAATCCTCAAAAAATCCAAAGCCAGAAACATCTATACAGATCCAAAGAGAAGTTTCAGACTATGGTCACCTGGTTCCAAGGCAGAAAGGTCATGGCAGAGGGTATGGTGAAGGAAAGCTGCTATAGTCATGGCAAAGGGAAAGCAGAACAAGTGTGAAAGAGCCAGGGAAGAAGGGACAGGGATCAGATATAGTTCCCAAGGTCATGCCCCCATGTCCAACTTACTCCAAGCAGGAGTAATATCATCTAGCCATACCATCTACTGATAGCCCTCTCAGCTATGAATTCACTGGTGTGCTAAGCCACTGTGACATTGGCACCTTCACAATCCAAGACCTCTCACGAGTTTCTCCATCCAGTCTGGTTGACAATCAAGATTAACTTGCACAAGTACCCACCTTGTCAAGTTGATGCCTAAGTACACCTTCTTCAAACCTCATTTCTACACAATACGATAACCAGGCCATAATTCTGCCTGACATGATGCAACAATGCTGCATACAAATAAAACTACTAACTACTCAATACTAAAAATTTTTAGTTGCATACAAGTGAAAGTACACTAATTCCTCCCCCAAAGACTCAAAAGTTTCAGCATTACTCAAAAGTCTAAAGACTCCCCTGAGGCTCAGCAGAAATATTCTTAGCTAGCTGTGAACCCCTGTAAGAATCAAAAACAAGTCACATAATCCCAAGGTACAGTGATGCAAGGCAAACAATGGAAAGAATGGGGGGATAGAAACCAATTGGACCACAGTAAGAAAAATCCACAGCAATGCAAATTAAGTGCTATATCTCCATGTCTGACATCGAGGTATGTGGTGGTATGATATGAACTTCAAAAGGCACTGATAGCCCCATCCCAATAGC
>NW_028258393.1:57842-150182 GCF_053883595.1 Heterocephalus glaber
AAAGTGGCACATGCTTAAATCTATGTTGTTCCAGAAAAGTGGAGGCTAAAGAGAGGTTCCAAATGCACACTGAACTGTGTTATAATAAAATAAATTTATGCAATTAGGTATAACATCCTGGCTTCACCGTTAACTTACGGTGACTTTGGACATTGAACCATGCATCTGGGCCTCAGTGTCTTCCTTTATACAATAGAGTGGTTAGGATTTTGCAAAGACTTATTTCAGATATCCATGTATCTATCTAGATGTATCACTGAAGGTAACTGTTAAAAGAAGTATATACACTAAAAGTATGACTTACTGTTCTTATTTCCGTGATGGGTGAAAATAGGTCACCCCTTATTAGTACCTGTTAAGTAATGAATTTAGAAGTCTTTCATGTGCATTGTCTATTTAACAGATCACCATCATAAATCATATTGTCACAGTTTGATAAAATGGCACTGAGGCGTGGACTGTTTCAGCTCCCTGCCCAAATCCCCCATCAGCAAGAGCTGGGGGAGAGATCTTTGCCAGACTCTCCTAGCACCTACATGTGAGGCTAGAAGCCAAAAGTGCTTAGAGCTGACACTGTGAGTCCAAGGGGAGGCAAAGGTAAATTGCGGGACAATGCTGAGTCTTGTTGTGTCAGATATAGAAATGATGTGATGGTCAAAATCTATAATATTTAATAGTAATTATAGAGCTGGGGATTTAACTCAGTGGTTTTGCTGCCTGCTGCGCAAGTGCAAGGACCTGAGTTCGATCCCCGGTACCACAAAAAAAAAGTAATTATAGTTTTATGCTCTACATTTATTTATCAAATTGGATGCTTATTGCATTCATTGTCAGACTGATAATGTGAGATGACATACTTGGGAATAATAATTGGGAATAATGCAGTAATCGGGAATGCAAGTACTTTTATAGTAATCAGAATAACTGTTAGAAATAATGTGGGAAGGAAGAAGCTTATTTAAGTCAAAGTATGGGAGCTGTCTTTCTGCCTGGAGTGGCCCATGGCCATGACTGTGAAGAACGCTACACCCAGGGGGAGGGCGTTCGGGCCAGAGTTACCCATGGCCAAAGTCTTCGTTCATCTTCCCATGGTGAATGGAAATGGTTGCAGCATTTATTGAGTGCACGCTACACACCAGGAATTCTACTAAGCCCTTTAAATGGAATAACTACATCTAACCATGAATTTATCATCCTGATATGCATGGAAGAAGCAGAGGGGCTACAAAGAAAATACTTTTTGTCTTAGATTAGGTGTGCAATGTTCTGTTGATCAGAAATTCATAGGCTCTGAACACAACATGAACTTATACAGCACTGGGAGAAGATGTAGAGCCAAACTGGGCAGGGTTATCTTGGAGGAAGCTGGGTCCTAGAAAAGCTAAAAGGCCACATGTTCTATTTTCCAAATTATGAGTTTAATTACCTATACCTTCTTGGAAACTATTAAGTGAGAAACATCTTTTTTTTTTCAGTACTTGGAGATTGAACCCAGGGTCTTCACACTGTGCTACATCCCCATCCCCAGCCCCTTGTATATATATTTTTTTCACAGCTTAAAAATACTTATTATGTCACAGTTTCTATGGGTCAAGAATCCACATGTGGTTTAGCTAATGGCTCTGGCCCAAGTCTGTCATGAATTTGCAGACGGGCTGAAGATAAGACTGTGCTGGAATCTGCACACTCAGCAGGGGGACCATCAGGCCCAGTTGGCAGCTGTGGACAAGATTCATTGTTTGTTTTGTATTATCAGTTTTGGGTGTGTGCGATACTGAGCTACCCCCCAGCCCTTTTTCTATTTTTTCTGTTTTGTATTTTAGGACAGAATCTCATTAAGTCACTAAGTTGCCCAGGCTGCTCTTGAACTTGTGACCCCCCGTCTCAGTGGCCCAGAGTGCTGGGGTACAGATGTGTACTGCCCAGTTTGATGGTGATTTATCTATGTGTTCGCTTTTGTGGTATGGGAGACTGAACCAAGGACTTTGTCCTGGGCTGCATTCTCAGCCACCCCCCTTTTCACTCTTTATTTTGAGACAGGGTCTGGGCTAGAACTTGTGATCTTCCTGCTTCAGCCTCCCAGAATGCTGGAATTACAGGCATGCACCACCACACCAGGCTTAATGTTGACTTTTTTTCTTTTTGGTACCAGGGATCGAACTCGGACCTTGTGCTTTCGAGGCAGGTGGGGGCACCACTGAGCTAAATCCCCAGCCCAATGTTGAGTTTTAATGTTCATGTTGATATCGATCCTGTGTTCTGGTCAGTGAGATTCAGATTAGCGCAGATTGCTGGTCTGAGGCCTCCCTCTGCTCCTTGCCATACGAACCTCTCCATTGGCCAGCTTGCAGTATGGCAGCAGGCCTCCCTCAGGGGCAGTGACTGGCAGAATGAGAGAGCAGCAAAGATGTAATCCAAAGTCTTTTGTAACCTACTCTTAGAGGTGACCTTTTATGCTTTTTTCCTTTTTTATCATGAGAATGACTCACTAGGTCCGGCACATGCTCAAGGGGCGGGTATCAAACGAGGGTGTGAACACCAAGAGGCAGGAGTGACTGAGGGTGATCTCACCACCACATAGGTCCTCCTCTGTGTCCAGGTTCCTTTGTGCAATATCATTTTTGTCAAATGTTTGCCTAGTTGTAAATCACTCATTCTTATCACTTCTGGTGTTTGGTTTATCTACTCAATCAATGGCTGGTGGACATTTGGTAGTTTCCAGACTGTCACAATGTTGCTACCGTGGGATGTTTTAGAGCACATCTTTAGGTGAACACTCACAGGCATCTCTGAGGGGTATGTGTCTTGGGTAGAATTAATTCTGGGGTCGGGGCTTGGATGCCCATGTTCAGCCAAACTATTTTCCCAAAATGCTCATCATTCTTTGTAATTTTCCCAGCAGTAAATCAAAGTACCAATTGCCCACACCTTCACTATATTTTTTATTTTTAGCCAGGGTATTGCTAAGTCACTTAAGTTGCCCAGGCTGGGTTTGAATTTGTGATCTTTCTGCCTCAGCCTCCCAGAGGACTGGGATTACAGCATGGACTACTGCACCTGGCTGAGAAGCGTCTGAACTGGTAAACTTGTTCATTAATCATTTGATTTTCCACCACTCAATCACAGGCCACCACATGCCCTTTCTTATATTGGTGCCCTTTTTTATTGAAAATTTCAAGGTTGCACCAATTAGAACGCCAAATTCTTGAACACAGTGACTGTATTGTGTATTTCTCTCGTATCTATGTGGTTAACAAAGTTGTTAAGCTGTTGAATAAATGGTCTTGTTAATCTGTTTGCCTGTAACAGCTCATTATTTTATATACCAAGTATGAATCTGCCCAGTGGAAGCACTGTGAAATCGATTTTACTTCATGCAGTGGGCAACTAGACAGTTTGCAGGTACTGAGAAGCGTGTTTTGCTCCTTAGTGATTGTTTTCTTTAATTATAAAGTGTATATTTCCCTCCCTGAGTTTGAAGGGAATCACAGCTAAGTTTTGCTTGTCTCTCTCTGTCTCTGTCTCTGTCTCTGTCTCTCTTTCTCTGTGTGTGTGTGTGTGTGTATGTGTGTGTGTGTGTCTTTCTGTCTTTCTCTCCTCTCTTGTTCTCTCTTGCTCTCTCTTCTGGTTGACTTGGAAATAACATTTTTCCCCCCGATTGTAAAGATAATGCAAAGTCACAGAGGAAATTCACACAGTGAAGAAATAAGGAAAAATCCCAGGAGGTCCCTGTTCAAATGTTTTGGGGAACAACCAGCCAGAGAGATGCCTTTCTTCCCTTAACTCCTGTTGAATCAAGCTGGGAGGTGAATTATTTATTGACATCATTTATGATTTAAAGCTCTATTTGGTCTTAGTATTCTATCACTTCCAGGCCGATGAGACTTTATGTAAATAAATAGATCTACTGAGAAATGCAGACACACATGATACCCATAATCCAGACTGGACTCCGTGGTGAGTGAATGAAGTGGTAGAGAATGCTGCCCACACCCCGTGCTTGCTTCCCTCCCTCCTGGGAGCCCAGGAGACACCTTTGGATGGAGGATGGAGGGTTCCCCATTGGGCCACACAGGAGCCCACAGCACCCCTGCTCTGCGGCCCTGGGGGGAAGTGGCGGAGGAGAAGGCAGGGCAGTCCCACGAGGCTGTAGGAGGACAGAGGCTGTGTTTGTTGATCCTGCTGTGGCTCACTATCCACTTTGCACACACTGCCTGGGCCTCCCCCAGCTGCCAGGCAGGTGGGCACAGGCCTTTTCTGGTGAAGTCAGGCATGAGTATACCCATGTCACAGACTGAGGGCAGGGCTCGGGTGGGCATTTCTCCCTCTCTCTTACATTGCTGCTGGAGTAACTCTCCATCAGTGAGTTTTGCAGTCGTAGCTGCAAAGTTACTAGGTATAAAGGTCAGCTGGGAATCTCTGAGAGAGGTACTGACAGCTCTTTCCACATCCATGGACATGTGATTATATTGACAATCTATGTCATAAGATTATGTTGATTATTTTAATTTCATAAATTTATTTTTTATCCAAAACTCCTTTCCCCCCAGGCACATTTCTTGGCTTATGCTGTATATGTGAGCCTAGAGTTCTTTCATGCTTTCCTCTAGCAGGGGCTTAGCATGGCTTTAATCCAACCATCTGTTCGCATCTTGGTATCAGCCTGTCTGAGTGCTGGTAGGGCTAAATACATTTCCCACATTTTAAGCTTAGGGAAAGAGCTACCTTTATGAATAGATTTCAAATGATTCTCAGTAAGACAATGGCACAGTCCTGGAGTAAAAGTGCACTTCATTCTCAGAAGCACAAGGTCCCCTGTCTTTTAGTTTTGCTGAAAGGCAATTAGCATTTCAACTAGCCAATTTGGTTACATGCAATGAAGTACTTGGGTTTATAATTTGCTGCTCTCTGAGGCTGTTGAGTGCTAGTTCTTATATAATCCTCTCCGAGTAGCCTTCTCTCCAGCATAGTTACTGTTCCTGGTCTTAAATAACTGATCAATGGAGAATTTTCCTTGCCTTCAATTGTAGGGTGCCAGAGGGTAGGGAAAATAAAATGCCAAGCTAATAAGAGGATGACTGTAATTATAAATAGTCATTTTTGAAATGTGGTACAGGTTGAAAGATCTGAAATAGCTTCAAATACTCCAAAAAGGCATTGTGTGGCACTGTTAATAGTTTATTTCTTCATGTAAAATGCATGATACAATGTTAACAATAAAGAAATTTCTCATTATTTATATTGCCTTTACTCTCTGTATGAAAGAAAGAACTCTGTAGGGGAATATGAGTTAAAGAAAAAGATTTTTAGGTGTTATAACAAGTGAACAGGTACTCTGAGGCATATTATGAAAAATTTTTATATTTCATATCTGTCTGCTCTTTGAAAATAAGATTTTGTCAACTTCTTGGTTGAATTTTGGTAATTAGGTGATATTAAAATACCTCATGTGTTTTCTCATGTTCTGTTGCAAGATCCACTGTATGTTATGCTAATTCTTTTGTTAGGGTGATTGGAATGATATTACCCTTTAATCTATATCACAGGGCAGTAATCAACTTAGCTCATCTTTTTCGACAACACTGTTTTGGCACAGTTGCACTTATGCAATTATTTGGAAGTAAAATAATATATTTCTTACTCATCAGATAATGTTTAACTGAGAGAACACATAATAGAAATGTTTTAGATACAGACCTTGGAGGTGCTGTTATAATTTTGGGAACATATGAAAGAATGGGGTAGTCGTCTACGTTTTCAGTCTGTGGTTACACAGAGGAAGCCCTATCAGTAGCTGGAGTCACAGTCATTAGTATCTGCAACTAAATTCAGCAGTGTTGCTAAGTAGGAAGGAAACTCAGAGGACTCACTGGTCCTCTGTGCCCTCTGCAGTGGGGTGGAAGAGGAGGGACTTGATTGGAGTGCAGAGAATGGTGGAAGACAGACAAGGGCACAGGTCTGGAAAGGCCTGAGCAGTAACTTGGATAGAAGGTATGGAGGCGAAAAGGATCCAGTTGTCTTGTCCTAGTTACATTGTAAATTACCTGATTGGAACTGTTGAAGGAAGAGGAAGAGATAGCTGGAAATTGCTTTTTTTTAAAGTTATATAACTCACAGTTATGTGGCCTTTTGTGTCTAGCTCCTTTCATTTAGCAGTGAATGCCTAGCATTGTGAGGACTACGTGAGACCCTGTCTCAATATAAAAAATGAAAAACAGGCGGGGGATGCAGCTCAGTGTGATGGTCCTGAGTTCTATCCCCAATACCACCAAAAAAAAAAATTCACACATGTATCATGCAGCAGTTTTATTCAGTTATCAATCGATGGATATTTGGGTGGTTTCTACTTTTTAATTATTATGATTAATGCTGCTATGAAGATCGGTGTACAAGTTTTTGTGTGGACTTATGTTTTCAGTTCTCGTGGTTATATATCTAGGAGTGAAATTGCTGGGTCCTATGGTCACTTGTATTTCACTTTTTGAAGAATTGCTAGCTGTTTTCCAGAGTGTGTCTGCCGTCTTGTTTTCCCACCAACAATATACAAGTGTTCCAGTTTTGCCCCATCCTTGCCAATACTTGTCTGTCTTTTTGGTTCTAGCCATTCTAGTCGGTGTGAAGTGGGATCTCATTGTGGTTTTGATTTCCATTTTACTTGAGCATTTTTCATGTGGTTTGTTTGCTATTTGTATATTGTCTTGGAGAAATGTCTAGTCAAGCTCTTTGGCAATTTTTAAATTGCTTTTTAAATTGAGTCATAAGAGTTTTTTAATACATTTTGGATACAAATCCCTTATCAGATATATCACTTGCAAATATTTTCTCTCATCAGGCAGGTCATTTGAAGCAAAAAAAGTTTAAAATTTTATTGTCAATATATCAATTTTTTCTTTCATTCCTTGTGCTTTTGGTGTCATCTCTAAGAAACCATTGCTTAATCCAAAGAGATATTTATATATATGCTTTTTCTAAATTTTATGATTTTATCTGTTACATTTAGGTCTTTATTACATTTTGTGTTAATTTTTTGTATAGGTTAAATTAGGGGCCCAACTTCCTTAATTTGCATGTAAATATCCCGTTGTTCACGTACTATTTATTAATGAGATTGTTCTTTCCTCATCAGTGGCTTGGGATTGTTATAAAAAAACCAACTGGCCATAAATGCTGGACTGGTTTGCGGCTCCTCATTCTGCTGCATCGATCTGTTTGTCTGCCAGTGCTTCACAGTCTTGATGATTGTAGTTTTGTAGTCACTCTTGAAATACGAGGTGTGAGTCCTCCATTGTTACTGAAAGGCTCCCTTGGGTCCCCTGTATTTCCACATGCATTGAGGAATAGTCAGCTTCTAGAAGGGACATGTTGAGATTTTCATAAGGATTGCATTAAATTTGTAAATCAATTTGGAAAGTTTTACCATCTCAGTATTACTATCTTCTTCCAATCCATGGGCATCAGATAGCTTTCCATTTATTTTTTATCATGTTTTTTTGTTTGTTTGTTTGTTTGTGTTTTTGAGACAGTGTCTTGTTATTTAGTTCAGGCTGGCCTTGAAGTCACTGTGGAGCCCAAGTTGGCCTCAAAGTCACAATGATCCTCCTGCCTCAGCTTCTCAAGTGCTGGTATTACACATGAGCACCCATGCCCAGCCATGTTTTGTAGTTTTTAAGTGCACAGTCCTTACATGTCTTTTGTTAAATTCCATGATTACTTGCTATTATTTGGGTATGAAATATCCCTGGAATGCTCATGTGTGAAGGCCTGCCCCCCCCCCATGGTGTGCACTTTGGGATTAGCCCTGGGGAAAGTAGAAGGGTCTAACTGGGAGGAAGTAGAAGGAGAAGGGAATGCATGAAAGGGCTGTGCATCAGAGGATCTCCACTCCTCTTCCACCCAACACGAGGGTGTGTGAGAGGCCAGGTGGTCTTAGAAGGAATTCAGGCCTTTTTTTCTGTATGTTTGCTAAGCTCACTGTCCGGGCATAGGGAAGCCACGCACATAAGCCTGGGACCTCTCATTCAGTTAACCAAGCTGTGTAAGAACATGAATTCATGAGTGTGTGTTTGTGCATTAATTTATTTGATACCTTAAGTAGTATCTGACATGGGTCTGATATACTTTATTATGCAAATTGTCATTTTACCAATTTGTTTAATTTTGATAATCTAAAAATATTTTAAATTCTTCAGAAAGAACCTGAAAATTGAATTTGCTTAGTGCCTTATGAATTACAACATATGCTCACATAAATTAATTCATGTAATGTTAATAACTGCACGATTGCATATTATTAACTATTTTTACTTTACAGATGAAACTAGATTTATGAGAGTCAACAAAATTCCTTTGAAAGTCCAGTGCATGTGGCCTTTTGTGGCTTTAAATTTTGTGTTCAAAGTTGTTCACTGTTTCACAAAAATATTTTAATTGACTTTAAAATAGATTCATTTGTCTGCTATCCCTAGCGTAAATAAACATATCAATATAAACACATCTGTGCTAGACCTTTCCGTTGGGTAGTGTTACATTGACAGCCTTACTATAACAATATTTTCAAACCTCAGCAAGGAATTTAGTTCTTTTGAACATCTGTTCTCACAGTTACAAATAATTGAAAATAATTTTAAAATATCAGTGTAAAGCACTTTGATACTTGTGTGGCAACTTTATGTAGTGTTTAAGTACTGTACCTATCTTTATAGTAAGCCAGGAAACTTCAAAAATTATTCAGGCCTTTAGGTGACTTGAGTACACTAGCTTTTGTAACTCACCAGAATGCCTACTACTTGAGGTCTTATGATGAATAGACTTTTCTGAATGCTGTTGTAGCTTCCAGTGGGTTTTACATGATTCCCTTTTTATTTCTAACTGATACTCATGAGTGGCATTGTACTGAGCATTGGTCACTCACCTGTTGTTTGTTGAAGCTCTCTAACACAGACTTGAGAATCACACTGAGCTGCTGCTGATTTCAACTTTGGCATTTTAGTAGCTATGGACCTCAAAACTTATCCCTGGTTTATAGTGATTTTTAGGGGACATTTAGAAATCCTTATGGTTCTGGACACCACCCATTTGAAGTGCCAGGCTTCCCCATCGAGCCACCTGTCCCCTGTCCCTGCTGCCCTGGGCACAGGAGAGGGCTGTGACAGTCACACAGATGGGCGTGGACTCGCTCTCTGCTTGCCACCTTTCATTGCTTCTGCTCTATTGAAGTATCATCTCAGCCACAAATAACCTGTTTCCCTGCACCCACTCCCCTTGCAAATGGCAAATCACTGTGGGTTTGAAGTTGTACATACTACTATTACATAATTATTAGGCATGGGGGCTCTTCTGTTAATTAATATTGCCCAAAACAAACTATGCTGCCAATAAGAAACCAAATTTGATTGTAGAGGAGAATAAAATTTGTGCCTTTCATGTAATGATTTTTTTTTTTTAGTACCAGGGATCAAACTCGGGGCCTTGCGCTTGCACAGCAGGCAGTGAAACTACTGAACTAAATCCCCGGCCCACATTTAATGATTTTTTGAACATGACAGGTGATACAGATACAGTGATATTCCAAATTATTTGTCCTATGTGACTATGAGTAAGATCACTTTGTTGACAGAAAATCTCTATCTCTGGTCCTCCTATGAAGTGAGCATAATTGTACCTATCCTGGGTTCATATCATTGCTTTAAGGATTAAATGAGTTCACACAGTTCACATAGCATAACACTGAGCACTGAACTAGTTAGCTGCAGTTACTGTAGCTAATAACATCACACATAAAATCTAGATCACTGGTGGTTAGGGTGCCTGAAGGTTACCTTCTTCCTCAGTTCCTTTGTCCTCTTCCAGATTCCCAGAGATGTAAATTTACTTTAACACTGCTGCAACTGAAGCTTCAGCCCCTGACATTTGTATTATTTTTGTAGTCTTCTACTAGGACAGGATTGCCAAGATATAAACACTGCAGACATAACCGCCACCACCCTAACATGGAATGTCCATGAGCCTGCACTTGTGTAGGCCTGGGTGGGGATAGCTCATCTGTGCCCCACACAGGGTCTGCTGGGGGTGGAGGATCCTCTTCCAAGACGCCTCGCTCTTGATGGCTGTAAGTCCATGCTGACTGTCAGTTCCTCTCCATGAATCTCGTCGGGGAGATGTGGGCCTCCTCATGGTGACTGTGGTTCATGAGCAAGCAGCATATTCCTTTCCTCTGTGTTCTACTGGCCAAGCAGCCAGAGAATGTAGATCTAGTAAGAGGGGACATATTAGTCTGCTTCTCAATGGAGAAGTGTCAGAAATTTGTAGGATCATTTGTTTTTGAGGTGGAGCTCCACTGTGTTGTCCAGGCTGCCCCCAAACTCCTGAACTTAAGTGATCTTCCTCCTCAGCCTTCTGAGTAGCTGGGATCACAGGTGCTGATAATATTTTAAAACCAGGAAACTGCTGTTGCTAACAAAACATAGCTACATGGTCTACTTTAGAAAAACTACTTCCATTGACTGAAGACAATGTATTTATGCATTTATTAAATGGAAAATGTTACCTAAGTCATATACCTATACATATATATGCACATATACATACATAGGCAGTATGATCAAAATATATGGTGACCATTTAAACTTTTTGTTTTTTTAAAAAATTTTTTGGTATCAGGTTTCAAACTCAGATCCTTACACTTGCGCAGCAGGAGGCGAAACCACTGAGCTAAATCCCTGGTCCCATTTAAAGTTTTTAAAAAGATTACATTAAGGGCCAGGGATTTAGCTCAGTGGTTCCACCACCTGCCTCGAAAGCGCAAGGTCCCAAATTTGATCCTTGGTACCAAAAAAAAAGGATTACATTAAGATACATTGCTGTTTATCTTCCTCAATATACTCCTCCCTGCTTCAAACACATTTACCATTCTTGCCTCTTGTTGGAGCCATTGTTCTGGAAGTCTTCTTTCATGAATATCTTTATAAGATATGATCACAAATAGGTGCCATCCAGTGAAAAGACAGAGGCATAAAAACATTATGGTGTCACCAATAAATGTTCTGCTACAAAAACAAATAGGTAATAAAAAAACCATTATGGTGTGTCCTCACCCAACTTACTCACTGCATCTGGCACCGTGCAACTTCTTTCTCTTCTCCAAAGGCAAAATGACCAGGAAAGGTACTTGTTTTGTTCAAATGTCGAGGCAGTCACGTAGTGTGCCACTAAAGACACACGTAAAAGAGGGCTTCTAGAACTGCTTCACAAAGCAGCAAGAATGATAGAAAAAGTGTATTCAAAGCAAGCTTTGGGAGGAATTAATGGGGATTTGTTTCTAATAAATTTTTAAAAATGTAAAGTAATCCTATCTTTTAATCACACCCCATAATCTGATGTCAAATGAGTTGTGAGAGATTATAAAGACCCAGAATTTCAGAGAGAATAACAGAAAACCACTGGCATAACTTTTGAATTCCCTCACACTGAAAAGTTTTCTCACATCAATTATATAAAAATTTCAAAGGAGTGAAATATGAGAGGTGATTTTCTGAAGAGAATTTATAATGGGAGATCTGTGGAAGTGCTGTGAATATGCCTGGTCACCTGCCACTCAAGTGCATCTGCATTGCTTCAAGTGTAGTGAGAGAGACTTCAGCAAGACTGCCTGGAGAGTTTGGCTTGTATTTGGGGATGACAGCAAAACAGTCCTGATTAAGTTTTGAGAGAGCTAAGGTGGCCCAGGACAGCAGGATAGAGGGATGAGTCCAGGGAGTGTTGCCCCAACTACCACAGTGGGGCAAAGAGAAGTGAGCCCGAAGACCAGCTGCAAGACCCAGCCAAGGGACGTTAGCTAGAGGTCGGGATCTCGCCAAGATGGTGCTCTACTCATGAGAGGAGAGCCCAGTAGTAATCTGCTGTGGGCATATTGCCAGGGCAGAGAGGCTGGGTTAGGCAGCGAGAAGTGCATAGCCTGTGTGTGGGGAGTGAAGCTGAGGGGGGCAGCACTGAAGGTCTGTGGAGCCATGAGGGAGCCCCTGAGAAGGACTCAGGCAGTGCCATGGAGAACAGGCCTTCTCCTGGCAGTCCAGGCAAGTGAGCCCTCCGGCGTCTTTACCTCTTCCCATTCCTGACCTCATCCAGCCAGCTTCTCTGCCCTTACTGGGCCTGGCAGTCCAGTTGGTCAGGTGGGGAGGCTGAGAACTGCAGGTAAGCAAAAGGAAAAGAAGGACAACCTATTTGCCAAGTGAGTCACCAGCCTATCAGAGCCCCTACTTGGATCAAAAGAAGTTAATGGTAACTAAGTTAGAGTTCTGATTATTAGTTTACATGTTTCTTTCGCTATGAACATTTTAAACATGCAAAAAAGGACAGAGAATAGGATCCCTTTACACTCATGGCCCAGAATAGGCAATGATCAAGATTTTTGTCACACTTGTTTTAGGAATGTCTGCATGTCACAACATTTTCTTACACAAACATTTTCTTACATGACTGCAGTATTATCATACTACCTAAAAAATTAACAGTAATTCCATGGTATCATTCAGTAATGAGTCTACTTTCAAATTTTCTTGTCTCAAAAATGGCTTTTTATAGTTGGGTTCTTTTGATTATGGTTTAAGTAAGTTCTAAATAGTCTATCTGACAGACTCTTGAAATCTCTGGATCTCCACCTCTCTGACATACCATAATTTGTTGAAGCAGTTTGACAGTTTGTCCTACAGAATGTCCATGCTCTGAATTTGTTTCCCTCCTTTGGGATTACTTAATGTATTTCTTTGTTTTCCATTCTTGTAAACTAGAGGTCATCCTCTGTTAGGATCACGTTCTACTTTTTTTTTTGGCAAGAACGCTACCAAGGTGGTGCTCTGAAGTTCACATTGTATCATATCAGCAGCTACGGCATGTGTGACTTGGTCCCTTTAGTGATGCTAGGATTCAGCAAAGTTCAAATAGCCAAAGCCTAATCCCTCTATTGTTGAATTTCTCCTCAACTTTTCATCTAGTTGTTTCATCCAACAGTGCTCTCTTCATTTATGATCTTGTTAGAGAATATACGCAGGTGGTTTTCTTTCTTGTCATGTTAGCGGGGATTGTTCTGTGAGGAAAACCTTTTTCTTTTACAGGTTGGCTATTAGGTTCACTGGAAAGGAGTTTAACTAGGATAAGTAGGATAAATGTTTAATTCTTCCCCTTTAAATATTAATTTCAAAGTAAGAAGTTGTTGCCCTAGTTACCTTCCATGATGGCACTGAAATTTATTTATTATTGTTAGGAACATATGGATCTATGTGTTTAATGTGTTTCAAAAATATAGTCACGATATTTTTAGATACTCAAAAATTTTAATTTTGGAGCAATGGGAGCCTTTTCATGTTCCTTTAGTGTCCTCTTGGTATGGCCTCATTAATCTTCAGGAGCTTCCTTGCTGGCTCACTTTGCATATTGATCTCCTCAGATAGCAGTTATTTCTGTAATTTACCCTGGTTCCTTTTATGGGAGAATGATGTTTAGTGACAAAAATCTAGGTGCTTGTGGTGCTTATTGTTACTGAGTTGTCATTGTTCCTAAGCCATTTCAATGGACAGAGAAATATATAATTCTACAAAGAAAAAAGTCATGAGATAATAACTAATATTTCAAGTTTAATTTTAATCTCATAGAGACTTTACATAACTTTTAAAATTTTATTATAATTTTCTTTTCTCTTGTACAATTACTATTTGCTTATGACCTCAAAACTCACAGTTAGTTTTGCTGAACTTAAATGGAACTCCAAATCTAAAAGCGGATCTAATGAAAATGTATTAGAAGAACAAAGGAACAAAAAGTATTGTTTTTCATGAATTATAAGAAACAAAGCATAAAATGAGAAAGATGTCTTTTTAAAAATCCAAGTGTTAAGTAACCTAAATTTTAGAATTGAACAGACAGACAATTATGATATAAAGTGAAGGTAGAGCAGGTGGTATAACTTTAGTGTATTCTGTACCCTGGATCCACTGATCAAAGGGAAAACAATGCAGGAAGTAAGTCGAAGGGAGTGTGTAATATTAGAAAAAGACTTCCCATATTTCAGTTTCGGACACCAGTGCTCCTAAGGTGAAGGCAAAGATGGAAGGTGTCATCATGGTGGACACACACAGTGAATTCTAGTAAAGGCTTTCTTTATACTTGGAGTTTTCTTCAGAGGTAAGTTTTAGGTACAAAGCATTTCACAGAAGGATGTGAAATACTTGTATGTAGAGGGAAACTGGCTTCTCTCAAGTCATGTGCAGCCTAGAAGACGATGGAGCATAGAAGATAAGAAAATCACTTGGGAAAATACAACAAATGATGGAGATTCGTTTCAGTGTCTGGATTCTCAGTTTTGACCACAGGAGACATTTGTCTTTTTATTTTATTAAAAAACATCTGGATATGCAGCATTTCAAGAACTTACCCATTCTTGAATACATTCATTTAATTCCAATTCCAAGATTTTAATTCTTAGGTGGTAATTAAGCCCTGGGGGTTCATATCCATGATTCAAGTGTTAAAATGGGGATGTTAAATGGTCCTGTTTTTAAGTTTTAGGTTCAGAGTTCTAACTCCTAGTATTTTGCTCTTCCAAAAACAGCATCATAAATGACCATAGTGAAATGTACTCAGTGTGACACTATGGGAAAGATAGAAAAGGACAAAGAAATACCAAAAGCATTTGAAGCAGCTAAAGTTGACTGCTATCTTCCAGTGCATTTCCATGTACATATTCTCTTATATACATAAATATTTGTGTATGTTTGTTATTTATTGAATGTAAAGTATCTTATTTTAAATTAACATGGAGTCATAGATTTAAATTTTAAATGAAATATACTCTATTTCATAATGTAACTGTCTTCATTATTTTAAATAATTGTGGCATAAGAATTAAAGTGACCCATATTGTATTTGGTTTGAAGATTTAATGTATATTAAAAACAGCAAAATCAGAAACAGATATTCCAGTTACTTTTTTATTTTTGCATAGTAAACCATTCCATGCCTTAGTGGCTTAAATTTATGATACTCTCTCGAAGTTGTGGGATTTGGGGGGGCTTAGGTGAGCTCTTCTTGCTAGGGGTCCATCACGGACTTGTAAGCAGATCATGGCTGGGGCTGCAGTCATCTGACTGCTGACCCGCTCTCATGTCTAACGTCCGGACAGGCCCTGTGTGGACAACTGGAGCATGTCCGCATTCTCTCTCTTCCAGTGTAGCTTTTCCACATGGCTTTGTCTTAGTCACTTTTTCTTTGCTTGGACCCAATACTCGATGCCCACAACTTAAAGGAAGAGGACTTGATTTTGGCTTAGGGTTTATGGAGGTTTCAGTCCATAGTAGGCCGGTTCCAAGGCAGGGGGTCGTGGCAGAGGAGAGCTGCTCACAGCATGGCCGACAGGAAGCAGGGAGAGTGAACAGAGGAACTTGGAAGAGAGATACAACCTTCTGGGTCTGGCCAGCAGCAACCCAGGCCCCACCTCCTAACATCAAGTCAGCTGTAAGCCCCCATAGTCCAATCTCCCCCTCCAAATGGCCCGCCTAGCAGCGCATGAGGCTTTAGGTGGACATCTACATATAAACCGTAACAGGCTTGCTTACCTAGTGGTGGCTTCCACTGAGGCCCTCCAGTGTGGGAAGACTGAGGCACAAGCTGCAGAACTTCTTAGGACTCAGCCTCAGAACACCCAGAACATCATGTTTCTGCTGAGTATTATTGGTCAGGCAAGTCAGTGGAGCCCAGATTCAAGGGGAGATGAATTCACTCCATTCTCAAAGGGAGGAGTAGCAAAGAATTTGCAGCCATCTGTAATCTGTGTCATCAATTTGAAAGGGCAATATTGTACTTTCATTCTAATTTCTATAATAGTAACCATACCCATCATATTATGTATTAATTTCAATACTGTTGCTGGAAAATTGGACTGGAATTTGTGTGTTTAATTTTTATTGCTTTAAAATAAAAATACTATCAAAGTATAATATTGTAACTGTCCTACTTGTTATCCTTGACCACTTCCCCACCTCTATAAATTTTTATAAAGTATCTTTAATGACTTCCTATTATTCTGTTACTTATGAAAATATATATTTGCAGAAAGATTATTTAATAGTGTTACTATATTAATGACAAAACAAATTGTCCACTTTGAATTGCAGAGAGGTTAAGCAAACTAATATGAAGAGCTAAAATAACTAGAGATTGGGTAAAAGAAAAGTAACTGCTAGTGGCTCAGTGTTTAAGTAGCTACTAGAGAATTGTAAATGGTTGAAAAAGTCAATTAATTAGAACATTTAAAATGAATTCCTGTCTTCTTTGCTAAAAGCACTTTCAAAGTCCTACTTTCTGGAAATATCTTTGTGGAAACATTCCTTTGCTGCTGTAATTTGGATAAATTCATGCTAATGTGGACTTATTGAGTGGTTACTATAAATTAGGCACTGGGCCGAGTACTATATATATAATTTTGTCTAAACCTCACAACCGCACTTTGAAGTCGATGATTTAACCCCACATATTTAGATGAGAAAGAAGATTTAAAGGGACATCTGAGATTTTTAGTCAAGCTTACTTATAGGTGGTAAAGACTGAGCATATATTCTAACTGAATAATGTGAACTTAGAAGAAGTATTTGTAAATCTGTGTAGTATGGTGCCTTTTTGGAATTAAAATATGTAGATTAATGGCTTGGAATAAAACTGGGATCAGGGTAAGGAGGATTCAGCGATAAATAAGAAATAACCGCTCTGTCTTAAGGAGACCAAAGTACAGTGGTTGATCTGTGTAGTAATAAGTGAAGGGATAACATTATGAGCAACTTAGCAGAGAGAAGGCGCCCAGTGCTCCTTCCCTCTGGCGATGCAGAGGCAGGGGACAGAGGCTGAGGGCGGTTGGGAGCTGTGACAGCTTGGGTCTGAGACGTGGCTGAGGGACTGGTGAGAGAATCTGTGTGGAGATGCACAGCAGCGAGTTGCAAGTGTGAGCCTCAAGCTCAGCTCTGTGATTGGCACTTTATTTAACAAGGGTTATGGCCTTCTGTAGTCCAAATAGTTTGCTAAAGGCTGTGGGGAAACTAGAAGGGTCTCATAGCTAAGAATATGATTCTAGTTTTGCAGGTGGTAAGTAAGTATCAGTAGGGGTCAGTTCTGTCATCATTAAGATTTTGGAAATGGAGGATTAGATGAAGTTGAGTCTGTGTTCTTTTTAGGCTTAAAGCCTCAGTATATACTTTGACTATTTTCAATTTTTAAGAGGACATGCAGTATCTGTACAGATTTATTTCCTAAAGAATTTCATAACAGAACTCTTATTCTCATGAAGGTGTGGATTTAGCATTGCATAGAACCCATTTAAGGATCCTTGGTTGGAGTTCATTTGAAAAGTTTAAGTTGTAGTCGGCAGTTTTGAAGACTAGTAATGGAGAATAGGGAAACTGAGTGAACATGGAAACTTCAGGTGGAAGCAAAGGAGAGAGTTGAGGTGGAAGCTTGAAGATGAAGTCAGGCTGAGAATAGGGAGCTGTTTGTGAGAAAGAAGAGAATGGAGAGTGGAGACGAATGAGGGGAAGGATGGAAAAGAAAAGAGGAAGTGAAAAGGAAGAGAAATTAATATTGCAAAGAAACATGAAAGAATGGAGTCAGGAGCAAAGGTATGGATTATTCATAGAGCAATGTAAGGCTGCTCTGTTCGTGGAACTGGAGGGGGGGAGAATTTTGAGAGCAGCGGCCCCTTAAGTGTTTGGACTATTAGAACAGTTTAAGGGCGGACAATTAATATGGATGGAGATTCTGGGGTAGTGCTGAAAACAAGAACAAACATTACTTCACGTGTATTAGGATGCGCCATTCATTTTTCAGTAACGATTCACACAGTAGTGTAAAGGGTACAGTAAGGAGGTAAAGGCCAATTGAAATAGATTTTAGGAAATAACTCACTCAAGATGAAGTTCTATCTAAGCGTCTTGGTTTTGATCCTCTTTACTGCTGTGCACACAGGCCTTGGGCAGTGTCGGGTAGATGGCAGCGACAGACAGTGTGTTTTGGGTGTCGGAGAATGAGGAGTGACTGTGGACAGGCACAGTACATCACTGTGCTGGCGGCTCACACGTGGGATTTGGTTAAGCTCTGAAACTTGCGCATATGACCGTGAAGAGTAAGCTTTTGAAAGGACTTGTCCATAAGCTCTGTAGCTGGAGAGAGCTGTGTAGGGACCCTGTGGCTGGAAAACAGCACTAAAGAAGAGGCATAGGTAGTAGCAGGGCTCATCTCTGAATGATCACACACATCTGTGCCAGGAGGTCACAGTGAGGCAGGCACACACATGGAGGAAGACCAGTTTCAGACAGGGCATCGGGCCCTGAGGCTTAGTGTCAGACAGACCACTGTTGCCTGGGAGATGCTAGGCCTCCTCTAGGAATGCATAAGCCGCTGGAATTCCGGAGCTTTTAAATAGGGAAGTAAAGTGGACTTCATGCCTGCATGGCGCATGGCATATTGAGGATTTCATTTAATTTGGAGAAACAATACACCATGGCTGTTGTTGGCTGGCTCATCCTTCGTTCATACTAAGTGTTCCTAGGATTATCACATCACACCCATAAGGAAATTTTAGTCAGATTTAACCAAATCATACTGCTTAGGTTAAAGCCAGGCTCAGTCTTTAACATCTCTGTTACCTTGGTCATGGCTTGGCATCTCTAAATTTCAGTTTAGCCTCTAAACCTGTTTTCTCACCTCAAAATGTAGAGTTAAATCGTCCGCCTTAACGGGTCATCATGAAGGTTAAGTGAAATAATGTGTGTAGCATTTAGCACAGTGCCCCTCAGTAGCCGCTTAATAAGTGTGCATCATCATTAATTTACTCACTTTACATTAACAAAAGCATAAAACTTTTACAAGGGTATTTCCAGCAGTAGCATTGTAAGTTGAAATTTTTTTTAGCAACTAATAAGAATTCACTTTGTCCTTGCTTAGTGGACTTTTTGAATCACCAAAACTTGAGCATAGAACTCAAGCAGGTTTGGACTGGATTTAGTACAGTTCATATAATACAAATGGTAGCTCTTGTAAAAGTAAGAACAAAAGAGAAACATTTAATTTTGGAATATGTGTACATCAGCGGATCATGACCACAAAAAACTCTAATGATTAGAACTTTAAGGAAAGAAAGGAAAAAACTGACTTGAGTTAGAGTGAATTGTTTAAGGAAAGCACAGGTATAAAGCATGTTGCTTTTCTTTTTTTTCCTCTTTTTTATTATTTATCTGTATCAGTAAATGTTCACAGTACCTAATAATCACATTCATCGTGGAAAGTTGGTGCATACACATATAACAGATCTTCATCTTTTTTCATCCACTTCTCCATCTTTCTCCCTCCATCCATCCCTTGACCCCAACTCTGGAAAAAGAACTTTCTCTTTGTTTTCTCCTATGTATTTTGTATGTTTCTCTTCAAATTATTTTTATTTTTAGTTACTCATATATGGCAGACCATGTAATAGTTAAGCTTGAGAGTCCGATTTTTTTTTTGGTACTGGGGATCGAACTCGAGACCTTGTGCTTGCAAAGCAGGCAATGGAACCACTGAGCTAAATCCCCAGCCCAAGTCTGATGCTTTTAATTGTCAAATTGTTTCTTGGTAGTACAAGTTTGTAGTACCTGATGATTACATGTATGGTGAGGAGTTGGTACATGTACCTAGTTTGTAATATGGTTTTAACCCTTCCCCTCCCCTCCCTGAATCCACTGGGCCTCTTTGTGTATAGTTACAGTATGTGTGTAGTACATGATGAGCACATTCTTGATAGGGACTTGGTGCGTGTACACAGCACTTCACAATTTGTCACTCTTTTCTGATCTCATTTCCCTCCCTTCCTTCCTCCTATCTCTCAGTTCACTACCCACATGCCAAACATTCATTTTGATTTTTCCTACTGCCTATCTTTTATTCTGCACTTCAGTTATATATTGTGGTTATCATTTATGAGAAACCAGGTATTATTTAAGCTTGTGTGTCTTATTTACTTCACTTAATATTATGGTCTCAAGGTGCTTCCATTTTCCTACAAATGGTATTATAACTGGACTCTAGAAACTCATGTTTTCTTTAATTTGTTCTGAGACTCATTAATAGAAGATTATATTCTCAAGTTCCCATAGTTTCTATACATTTCTAGTGTCATTGCCCTTTGATCTGATAATAT
This sequence comes from Heterocephalus glaber, assembly GCF_053883595.1. Classification (NCBI taxonomy): domain Eukaryota; kingdom Metazoa; phylum Chordata; class Mammalia; order Rodentia; family Bathyergidae; genus Heterocephalus; species Heterocephalus glaber. Next base: position 78,052 of record NW_028258393.1, read on the forward strand.
GCAAGCAATAATTTTGATTCTATTGTATTTACATAGGAATGCTTTATGGGCTAGTATATGGTAGACTTATTGACATTGTTGTCTTCAGTGTCTCTAAGATGCATAAAATCATTAGTCATGAGCAGCATATTTGAACTTCATGTCTGTGATGTGTGAAGTACCGATGCCAACATGTGCCCCTCACCATGGGAGAAATGATCACTATGAGGTTTACGGCTTTGGTGGAGATCAGTGTTCTCGGGGCTTAAATTTTCTTTGTAAGAATGGAGGAAAACCTTAGACTTTTCCTGCAAGTTTTGTACTCATCTTCAATTTGCTGGTCACCTGAGTTTCTTCCTATAACAGCCAGGTTCCTAAAGGTTTCCCACATCACATCTCTGTAGAGCTTCTTTTGGGATGGATCCAGCAAAGCCCACTCCTCCCTGGTGAAGTTCACAGGCACATCCTCAAAAGTCGCTGCCTCCGTTGCATGGCTCCTGGTCCCTGGAGTCCTTCCCATGCAGCCTGCAGCCAGTGGAAGGGACAGAAGGCGGTCTAGCCCACCGGGGGCTCTCAGCACCCCACTTGGGACCTATGTTGCTTTTCTTTAAACATAAATTTAAATCAAACCTAATAAATACTTGATTTAAAATTACAAATCAGAAATCTTACAAAATGTTTTATATAGTGCAGGCCCATCTGAACAATCCTTTATTAACAGTCTTTTAGGAATTCTCTGGCCTGGAAAATTTTCATATTTTGATGTAGAATTTTAAATGTCCAATAGATGCTGCTGAAAGCTAGTCAGGAATGACTCTGTCCTGGAGTTCGTGCCTCTTCCAGGGGGTGTTTCATAATCTTTTTTTTTTTGGTACTGGGGATTAATCTCAGGCCCTTGTGCTTTCAAGGCAGGCGGCGGAACCACTGAGCTAAATCCTCAGCCCTTAAAATCTTTAATGGATTCACTTTAGCACCAGGAAGATCTTCACCTGATTGCTACATATTTTTGTAATCTTGTCAACCATTATAAAAAATTCACCAAAAATAGATCTTTGTCTTGTTATACTTTCTTATCAACCACTCTGACATTGGGAAGCCAGAGAAGCCCTTGCTCAGAGATTTTTCTTTAGAAGTGCAAAAGTATATGACAAAACACTGTAGCCTGCAGGGGTGACCTGAAATACATTTCCCTTAAGTTCAGTGTTTGTGAGCCAGATAGAGAAATATATTAATGGCTTAGGTTGTTGGCCTCAAATTTTCTGGGATGGAAATGTTTATAAACCAGACTTGGTTTTACAAGTTTCAAATTCACTGAGCATTGTAGGAGTTGGGGAAAAGAGAAGAGTGTGTTCAGATACATTCATTTAACATTAAAGCTCCTGTTTTGACAGAATTTTGTTCGGGCCTTGAGAAAAATTTGAAAATTATTTATTGAAGGGATTTTGTATCTAACAGGTTTCTTGTTTAAGGCAGAAAACGGTTCCTACCAACAATATGTAGCATAGCATATAAAAAACTTAAATGAGAAAGAGGTATTACATGGCTGGACCTGAAGTGATCATGCAGTGACTTATCTAATTCATTTGAACATCCCACATTTAGCCCATGTGGCCACTTTATTGAAGTTACTTTACCTTAACAAAATTCAGTCAATACCAAAGAAGGAAAGTTTAAAAAAATATTATTATGCTCACATAAATCTATTTTGTGTTGTTAATACAAAAAGGGATGACCAGAAGACAGTTTTTTGTTAGCAAAACTAAAGTCTGCTTTTCATTAAAAAATAAATTAATAAATTCAGAAAAAAATCCTTCTGCTTGGAAACAAGAGAAAATCCAACTCTTTTAAACAACTCTTGTGTTAAATAAGGATGATCAGTGGCAGCAATATCTAAACTAAAACTCAGAATATCATAACATCAGAAACTCAGCTTATCAAAACCGGAGAGCAGCTACAGTTATCTCTGGGGCAAGACATATTTTTAGAGGCTAAGGAATAATGAAAAGTAAATTCGTTTTCAATTTATGAATCTTAATACCACAATAAACTGAGCTGACCTGAGAATTAATGAAGACTATAGAAGGAATCAGTGAATTAACAGAAAACTTGTGGACTTGATATAAATAAACCCAAGCGCAGAATAACCAGGTGCAGCTAGTAGTCTTAGATGAGGGGGAGACTCATGAGGTTCAGTGATGCACAAAGTTGCCAGCTGGTAAGTTGTAGAGCATCTGGAGGACATCGCCGATAGGGCCTGCTGCCTGTTCTTTAGCATGAAGATTGACACTAGCTGACTAGTCCATGAGTCTGAATTTTGGTGAACAGTTTAAACTCTTAATAGCTCGAATGTGGCTTGTAAATGATATTGCTGGGTATTTTACAGTTGCTTCAAGAAATTGAAATATCATAGAAATAAACGGTCAGTTGGGATTGCTTGGGCAATCAGAAGAATGGATGCACAAACATTGCAACAAATTGGGACATTCCATTCAGCAGTTTATTAACCGAAGAAACAATGAGCTTAGACATATGTGACTTCAGAGATTTGAAGAACAAAATTTGAAATTGTCAATTAACCTTGTGGCAACATGTCTTCATAAACATACATTAAAATGATTCTGTATTCTGTTAATTCCACTAAACACCCATATGTACCCTCTGCATCTTCTGATTAGATGCCACCACAGATTTACAGTACAGCACATCAAGATAACAATTCAGTGCCTGCTACAGTTTTTAATAAATGTATGATTGTATGATTTGGTGGAAGTGAGATTGATTTAAAGTAAAATAATAAGATTCTTTTAAAAAGAGGGGGAGGAGAGATGCTATACAAAGGGACTTCTTTATGAGAGTATGGCATAGAGGGGGAAAAAGTAAATTTGCAAACTGACAAGCACTACCTCAGCTAGTTTATCAAGCTCAAAACCAATGTGATATTGATAATAGATGCTGATGTAATGAGTGTCAATGTGACTAAGCCTGTTTGGTCTTTCCCAAACCCAATCCCAAACCCCAGTGTAATCTTGAGAAGGTGATCAGACAAATCCCAGTCGAGGGACATACTAAAAACACCTGAGAAGTACTCAAAACTACCTGGGTCTTCAAAAATAAAAATCAAGCAAACTGTCACAACCAAGAGGGTCTAAGGAAATACGAGAACTAAATGTAATGTAGTTCCTTTAAAGGCATTCTAGAACAGGACAGTAAGTAAAAAGTAAGGAATGTGAACAAGGTATTGACCTTTGTCAAACTGTTTCAGTCAATGTTCAGCAGGCTCCAAGGGAGAAACAGAAAGGTGGACAGGCCTGCCTTGGAGGAAAGCTTCTAATATCATGGTGACCAAGAAGCAGAGAGAGGGAAGGGAGGAGCCAGGGAAGGAGATACATCAGGGCATGTCCCTAGTGACCCATCTTTTCTGACCAGGCCCCACCTTCCAACCGTACACTTAGTTGCTGGAACTCACAAGTAGATGAATCCACCCTTAAGTACAGCATATCTGACCCCATCCAACCACCCCAGAAGGCCCATCTCTGAGCATATGAGAGTTTAGGGGGCATTCCAGGTCCAAACCACATTTCACCCCTGGCCCCCCAAAGACTTATGTGTATCTCTTTGTGCAAAATGCAATTAGTCCATCTCTAAGAGACACCAAAATTTTAACAGTTACAGTGTTGCTGTAAAGTCCAAATTCAAAGTCTCCTGTGAGACTCAAGGCAAATTCTTAGTGGTGAGCCCCTTTGAAAATAAAAATGAGAGTTAAATGCTGCTGAAATACAATGGCAGAGGGTAAACATTCCCAGTCAAAAAGGGAGAAATATAGGAATGGGAAGTAATGGGACAAAAGCAAGATCCAAACTTAGCAGGGCAAAAATTAAATCCTGTAGGTCTGTGTCCAATACTGAGGGCAACATGTGGTGAGATGTGAACTCCAAAGGACTTAGGTGGCCCTGCCCCTCTGGTATTGTCAGGTGCTGCCCTCTTAGCCTGTTTCTTAGGTTGGCTTTGCCTGCTATCTGTGACTTTCTCACCAGATGATCATCATTCCTAGCATCTACAACTTCCTAGGTTCTCCACTGCACCTTTGGTGTCACTCTTACAGGTTCTTTCTTACCCTGCCTGGTCTTCATAACCTTTGAAATCTGAGTGGAAGCTTCCCTGACCCCATAACTCATGCATTCTGTATACCAGTAAAATCACAGTCACCTAGATAATGACAAGATGTACTGCCAGCTCAAGCAGTAGGTGGGCCCCCTTGGATTGTGACTGCACAGGACTCTTGAATGCCTGGATGAACCAAAATCTGTGAATCAAATCCTGAGGAACCATTTCTTCAATTTCTGCTGCTTTGTGGCTCTCTTCTCAAAGCAGTAGCTTTCACTTTTAGATAATAGTCATAGCAACAACTCTATTTTTATTACCAAAATCTGTCTTAGATACTTTCTCGTCCCTGAGACAAAATTCCTGACATGTACAACTTTAAGGGCGAGAAGTTTATTTTGGCTTATGGTTTCAGAAGTTTCAGTGCATGGTTAGTAGGCACGAAGGGAGAAGTAGCATGGTGGAGTGACCTGCTTTAAAGGAAAGCTGCTCATGTTATAGTGGCAGGGAAACAGAGAGAAGGGAAACACACACTTCCAGGTCACACCCCCAGTGACCTGCCTTTTCCCATCAGGCCCCACCTCCTAACAGCAGTTCAGATACTGAACTCACAAGGGATGAATCTGCCAATGAGGATAGCTCTCTCCTGATACAGCCACCATCCAAAGCCCTGCATTTGAGTGCATGAGGGTTTGGGGGAATTTCAGGTCCAAACCTAAATTCTTCAGCACAAAGCAGAGTATCTTCAGTAACTAGGTTCAAAGGAGACAGAATGCCTAGAAGAAAGCATTCTTTCTTTTCTTAGGTAATACTGAATCTCAGGGGAGAAAAACCACTTTTGCTTGATCAGAACAGATGAGAGCTATTTGTTGTGAAATCTTAGCGAAAATTGCTTTTTGTGACAGTTGTCTTTGAGATGTATGTGTAATTACAAAATTATTTTTGTTTGTGAAGAGACATAGGTGGCAGAAATCTTTAGTTTCTTAAGATACATTTTTATAATTCAAGAAATTGTTGGTTGCTTTTGAAGATGGAAGGGTGCCATCTAATGGTGACTCAAGAAATCTTAGTTAAGCACTTGGTGTTTATTTTCACCAAAAGACAAGTGTGAATTACTCTTTAGAATGTAGACATTCTGGCACATATCAGATTGCTCAGCTGTATGGACAAGTCTTGACTTCTGTCATTGCTTCCAAATTTGCCTTAAGAGATGAGAATAGTGAGACTCTGATTTTGTACTCTACAAAAGTGAGATAGAGAAAGCAAGATTGAGATCCATAATCTTCTAGAGCCCCTGGTAGCTCCAGAAGTAAAGCTCTGCACAACAGGGGCTCTTCTTGTTTCCTTGATAGGCATGTGTGAGCCAGATCTGAGCAGCTTGATGTCTTCTTGATCTGTTTCTTGGTGACTCATACAAATGGGAGTAGATAGTCTCCTGGAAAATGTCAAGCGCACATATTTTGGAAAGAAGAGAGAAGTCCAGATACATGAGTTAAAAGAGTTTATGTATTGGATCAAGTATCAGCTTACCTGTTTATGGGCCGGGGATTTAGCTCAGTGGTTCCGCCACCTGCCCCAAAAGCACAAGGACCTGAGTTCGATCCCTGGCACCAAAAAAAAGCAAACAAACCAACTTACCTGTTTGTATTACTGAAAGGTTGCTTTTAGTCCAGATTGCACTGTTGCTCACTGAAGCACTATTGTGGAACCAAAGTTCTCTGTAGGTATTAAGGTGATTTGCCATATCATGGTTTCTGTTGAAAACTTTGTCTTAAAGTACACTTTGCAAAAGTTTACAAACATGACTTTCATACGAACATAAAATAAAGCAATGTCAAATATTTTATGTACCTTTTTACTTAATGAGGGAGCTAATAGGGTACTAATACTAATTCAAAGAGCATTTGGGAAATAAAGACTCTATAAGTGAATTAGTAAAGGAATATTAAGATTTCTGTGCTAGATGTAAAGCTGGTTAATGTCCTATCAGTCAAAAAAAATACTGTAACTTATGGATTATTTGTTTCACTGAACAAAGATTGCTTGCGCTTTTTACTAGACAGAAATTTCCAGATTTGCTTTTAGCTTTTTTGAGTCTGGGATGTTTTTAATCAATAATGAATAATTGCTGATTAAGCAGAATATATTTCTCTTAATCTTGGGTAGGTCTGTGGCCTGCATGATACTGAAAGTAACAGTCACACTTTTTTTGCTTTATATCCCAATTTTGGATTTTTTTCATAATTTAATCAGTATCTATGAGCCTTGTGGCTGAGCCCATGCTATTAGAATCAAAGTACAGCTGTGTCTCTCTGGTCCGTACACAACTAAATAAGACACACGCTTGCTCTCACATCATACTTCCAGTCTCCCTTGTGCATAAAGATGGGGTACTTTATTCCTTTCCCCCCTTTTCTCATTAAATAAACATGTCTTTTTTTGTATAAAATACTTATTTTATTGAGTTTTTTGGGGGAATTTGATGCATCTCCATTGTATTACAATTGAATCATTAATCTTGCAGCTTCATCAACATTAACTGGTTCATCTTCATGATGCTGCTGATTCAGCTCTTTCTCCAGTGGTTCAAGAGTAAGCCTTTTTTGAGAAATTTGCAAGTTCCTTCTGAATGTTTACAAGAGCATTATTCACTCTACGAATTTTTTCATCATTTACAGTGTTTATCTTTTTAAGATTAGTGGTGACTGGTTTCGCTTTGTTTTTGGACTTCAAGTTCTTTTGGCTGGCTATGTGAAATACATTCCTGGACTTTTGTCCTCTTAATTTGTTCTTGGCCATTGCCGAAAAGTTCCATCAACCTTTCACCAGACCTTTAATATCCGCGTGATGCTTGCTGCTCAAGGTCCAGGTAATGCCATCTGCACTCACAGGGTCCAGGAAGTTCCGGGTAGAGGGCTAAATAAACATGTCTTGAGGACCAGTTGTATCCCAGAGTCTGTACTAGGTGATTGGGATGCAGAAGCATCCAGGATGAAGGTCATTGTCCTGAGTGTATTTTTGTTGTAAGGAGATGGAATAAATGCGAATTGTGATAAGTACAGTGAAGAAAACAGAAAGCTGAGAGAAGACTATCCTCAGAGGATAAGCTTCTTTACATAAAGGACGTCATTCCTACCAGGGAACATTACGCAAAAATGTGAGAGATGAGAGAGGGTCCTGCGAAAAGTGGAGAGAAGAGAGTCACCGCCTTTGGGACCAGCCAGCTGTGGCAGAAACCAGGGCAAGGGCTGGAGTCATCCCAGGTCTGGGAGGCCAGCGCAGCCTGTCCAGTGAGGGGGCTGATGGGTGCCAGGCAGCAAAGGCAGGGTCTCCCGGGCTGGGTCTTAGACCACGGCTCTGAGTTTGCATTTTATTCTGAGTGCAATTGGAAGCTGCTGGAGATTATTTTCTGAAAATTTTGACTCTGGAAAGTGTTACACAAAAGTAGAAGGAGTCGTGTAGTGAAACAAGTAAGTTCACCCAATTTGGGACTGTTTCTCAGGTCTTTTGACTCCCAATTCAGTGCTCAGTTATTATTACTGTTACTCTTATGGTTAATGTATGAAAGTACATGAAAAAGTGAAGACAGATTAGTTCAGAATACGAAGGTGATAAAAATTAAGAAGCACTCAAGGGGAGACCCCAAAATGTTGAAATAAATTATTAGAAAGTAGAGCAAAAACCAAATAATTGGAAATTAGAATAAAAGATAGGAAAATGAGCAAACAGTCTCAGAATACCAGTATCAAATTATAGGGAGTACAGATGACAGAACAGTGAAAATGGGCAGGGACAGAAATCACTGTGAAGTAATATGAGAAAATTCCTCTGATCTGAAGGACATAAATGTCAGCTTGAAGGGGACTGAGTGTTCAGCTAAATGGACAAAAAGATCACTAATCTCAAGATACATGCTCATGGAATTTCAGAACACTTGGGAAAAAACAGAAGAGCTTTCGGAAAGAGGAAGTGGAGAACACCCACCAGCAAACAACAGGGCACACACACTTCAGTACCAAAATGACTTTGGATTTTTCAGAGGCAATACTTGAAGCTTGAAAACTGTGGACCAAGGCTTTCAAAATTCTGACGGAAATTTTTTTTTTGCCTTAAATTCTATACCCAGTGAAGCTATCAGTTAAGTGGAAAGATACTATCATAGTAGTTCCTAAAAAGACCTAAAACATCCCTACACACCCTTACTCAGAAGGTTTCAGGGGAATGTTTTCCATCAAAAGGAGAGAATAATTCTGACCAAGGAAGAAGAAAATACAGATCAGCAAGCAGGAGATTGAACACAGGAAAGAATCAAAGACATTCCCAAGATAGAGTCATGGGGGATCCCGGGATTACTTGCTCCCCAGATACAGAGGGCAGCCACTTCTGACTGATGTGGGTGTGTCAGTGTGTGGTCTAGGAAAATGCCAGGGGTCATATTCATGTCCCTGCTTCCTGCTTCCTTGCAGAGTGAATTGATAAGTAAATGAAAGTCAGTGGAAACCATCATTTTATTGATGTGGTCTGCAGTGAGATCGTGAATAGCTGAGACAATAAAAGTCTGCCCAGCATGAATGTCTGCTCAGAAGCCTGGCAGCTGTCTGCTAAGACATCTGGGAAAGATGCGCTGAAGTCCTGTAGTCTGTGCAGAAGAGAAAAATGTCCCAGAGCTTTAGATACATGTATAAATACATGTGTATTTATAAACACCAGCAAGACACTGATGAAGTTGGCAGCAGTAGTTGACCGGATTGGAGAAGTATATAGCTTGTGTGCCTGCCATGAGGGAGACTGACTTTTCACCATTAACCTTCTGGCTTTTAAACACTGTGCTATAAGTTATTTAAAGAATAAGATAAATGTCTTAAAGTTTAAACATAAATAAAAAATGTAATTATATTGGGCATTGTCTGAATAAGTGATTAAGCCCTTTATCATTTACACGAGGTGTGTTTGTTTTTTTTTTTGTACTGGGATCAAACTCAGGTCCTTGCACTTGTGAGGCAGGTGCCGGAACCACTGAGCTACATCCCTGGCACAAGCCCTTTATCATTTAAAAAGTATTTCCACTTGTATGTCCACTGCAGCACTATTCAGAACAGGCAAGATATGGAATTAATTTAGATGTCACTGATGAATGAGTGGGTAAAGAAATTCTGTGTGTGTGTGTATCATTCAGCCATAAAAAGGAGTAAAATTTTGTCGTTTGTGGCAGTATGAGTAGAACTGGAAGTCATGTTAAGTGAAAGGTCTGGTTCAGAAAGACAGACACTGCATTTTTCTCACTTGTGGAAGCTAAAAAGTTGATCTTAAAGAAGTAGAACACAGAATAGTGGTCACCAAAGCCTGGGAACGATGTAGGGGAGAAAGGGTGGAGAGAGCATGGTTAATGGGTAAAGGCATGCGGTTGGATTGTAAGAACAGTTTCTGATGTTTTACAGCATTTGGGGGTAACTATTATTGACAATAATTAATTGAACATTTCAAAATAGCTAATAGAATGGACTTTGAGTTTTCCCAGCACACTCAAGAAATGACAAATGTCTGAAGTGGTAGTTATTCCAGTTACCTTGAGCTGAACATTACAGTTGTATCCATGTATTGAATCACCATAGTGTACCCCAGAAATACGAACAGTGGTTATGTGTCAATTAAAAATAGTAATATATTAAGAGCATTCCTGTTCTTTGTAACACTAGATTACTACTTTGTTATATTTTTTTTTGAAAGTTGCAAATTTTAATCCTATTTTGATATAAAAAAGGTAAAGGTTAATTTTTTTGTAGTACTTGCTAAATACAGATGACATAGATTAAGAATTCTTCATGGCTAAATCATTGATGATCTGAATGATGAAACTTCTCTTGTTCCACAGGAGTAATTCTATAGTTTTAGAATGCCCCTTAGTAAATGTGATAGAATTCAAGTAACCCTAAACTTGAAAATCCTGCTCCATTAGGATCATATTTTCAGTATTAATCACCTGGTGGTCACGCCATGGGAAGTTGCTCATGGTGGCCTTGACAGCAAAACCTGAGGCTGAAAGGTCAGTGTGTCCCTTCAGTTCTGACTAGTCCTCCTTGTCTCTACAGGACCTTGTCCCCTCACTCATACAGGTCCTTGTTCTGAAATTGAATAAGGACAGTGGACTTCCACATTGAGGAAAAGGTTTTATGGAAGTAGATTACTGCAAAATCAGTTGAGTTCTTATGTTTTTCTTTACATTGCCATTTTTTGGGGGGGACTGGATTCTAATTTCTAAAAATTTACCGTCCTTATTCTGTTCTACTTCTACAGAATTGTTGAGACAAGAAATGAGAGGGAAGAGAGGGGAAGGAGAAGTAAAAAGAAGCTGTGTTACGTACCACTCCTTGCAAGGAAAGTAATCATTATGCACTACAAACATAGATTAATAAACATAAAACATTTAAAAAACTATTCCCATTTTTTTCAGAACATGCTAAGGTCCTCTATCTCTTAGAGAAAGACACACTAGCCTAGATAAACAAAATTTAGAATTCTTGAAAATCCTTGAAATATTTTAGGATATAAATGCAGTTTTCTCAGCCAACTACATTCAAACAACCCAGTGTGAGATTGACCAATGAGCTCTTGCATGATCTCGACTGCAAAATCCATAGACAGACATACAGAGTTTGGAAGGAGTGGAAGGAAAGGAGACTCTGGAGGACTAGGACATGTCTTGCACCTGTCTCTGCTCTCCAAGCAAGCCTGCCTTAAGGCTAGGGGATTTGGGAGAAAAAATTACAAAGAAGAAAGTGATGGAAAGTTCAACTCAAGCCAGCTAGAGCAAATCATGTAACTTATTGTCTTAGTAACTAAAAAATCCAGGGTAATGCTGAATTCCTAAACTTAAGCTTGATTCTCAAGACCTGGCTTCTTTCTGCCTCTTGGCTCTGTTTTCAGCTGTGTGGGTTTCATTTCCAGATTGTAGGGCAGACTGGCCCAGGTCATCACAATCCCATCCCCAGTGGTAGAGAGACTCCACATCCCTCTGTGTAAATGACAGTCTCAGGAGTCTGCCTCTCGGCTTTGGTTTCCCTCATCTGAGTCCTATGCTTGGAGCCAAGGTTCCTATCTTAAGTATTATTGTGTCCTCAGTGACTGGCACAGAATATTTCACAGCCTCGTTAGGCACTCCGTATGTAAAGGTTATACCAAGCTGTACGCTGCTCTTCAGCAACCAGTTTGCATTTGAAGAGCTACTTGAGTCTATTCTAGATTTTAATTCTGAATTTGGGGGGGGGCAGAATTGGGTGACTTGTTGGATAGCCTTAATATGATTAGTGGGATTGAAGGGCCTGAGTATTTGTACCTGTGCATTATCAAGACAATAAAAACTTCATAGTATAATTTAGGAAATAAGAAGCAAGAGAATAACCCAAATCACATCATCTTAACATGATAGGAGATCTATTAAGAGGCAAGAGCTCCATTGGCAGAAGAAGTTTGAATTTCCTGTGAATCACACCAAACAAGAGTAGGAGGTGTGAGGAGGACACAGGTGTTGGTTGGAAGTGAGAGGATTTTAATATGGAGTATAGAGTATCGTGCCATCAGAGAGGAGGGAGAATGGCAGTGACTCCGAAATTCCTTCTTTCCCAATGGTGATGTAACAGGAATTATAAACATTATGATCCTTAAATGTGTTGTCTGCAACTCATCTAATAGAGCTATTTAAATCAGTGGTCTAATGGGGCATGCACAATTTTTATTAAATATAATAGAAAAATTAATGTGACTATGAGAAACCCAGAGTGCAAATAAAGAGCAAAGTAAAAGTCGACCATAGGAAACAGGAAGATAGAACTTTTGTAAAAGAGGACCAAGAGATGTGGAGGGGAAGGGATAATCGAAAATGAGCTGTGTACCTGTACCAACCCCCCACAGCGAGCATAACCATTACGTACTGCAAGCATGCACTCACGACAAGGAAAACAATTACTGAAAGAAAGGGAGAAGTAAGGTGAAATATTAGTAACATTAGTAATCATGTCAGTTACCAATGCTTGGTTTTCTGAGTTTAATAAAAAATAAAGGAAGTTCCAAACACCACATTTCAGTATAAGAGAAAATGTACCTAGTTACTCTGAAAAACAGAGACTATTCAGCTTTTGTGTAATTATGGCTTTTTTTCTAATGGAAACCTCTTTTCCAAAGTTGTTTTTCATTTTTTCAGTTTCTAGCAAATGTCAGCATTGCCCCAACAACCTTTCTCACAGTGTGGAAAGATGAAAGCAAAGGAGATGCTGTTAGCAATGATGTCACGCAGCTTGAGGCATTTCCACCATGCTTGCTTGTTCATCTTGCATGATCTCAAAACTCACTGACGTGGACCAATTCAAAATGAATTTACTGACATAAACACAAGCTCTTAGAGCTCTAATTGCCTGAGAAGTGGCAAGAATGCAGTATTTGAGCTCATTGATCCTGACATTAAAAGATGTTGTTAAATATTTAAAGTAGTCAACAGAACTGTAGCTTCATTTAAGCACATGTAATGTTTATCAGAATAATAAGGTATAAACTTTTACAAGACTCAGAATTGAGTTTTGTGGCAGTTTGGTTATTTTGCATGAGTTTAGAGTGTCTGAATTCTGGGGAACATGTAGTATGAACAGTCTACCGTATTATTCAAGCTGAAGATTTGTAAGAATGAGGTGGAAGAGGCAGTGTACCAGGGTTTCTGGGAAAGCCCGGTCATGGTCTCAGGGGCAAATCCTCCCTTGCCACTCATTTAGCTGAATGCTCTGCACATTCACTGACCTGTCTCTGGCTTAGTTTCCACAACTATGAAACAGGGCCAGTGATGCTCCGACCTTCACAGAGATGCTGTGGAAATTATACATTTGTGTTTACAGAGTACCTAAAATAGAACTATAAAAGCATTTGCTCTTATGAGTACTTCTGTAAGTCATTACTATTTTTCTTTAGGATGCATGCAGTATTAAAATGCAATGTCAGAATAGCTAGAAAAAACACATGAGGAAGTCTGTAGTAAGTTCACCTCTATAGCATACAAAACTCAGTAGTTAAAGCTGGAAATGTGGCCTTTGTGGGTCCATCCAAGGACACATTCCTCACTCCGGGAGAGGAGATTTCTAAGTGTACCCTGAAGGTGAGCTGAATCAGAGTGAACAATGATGCTTATGAAATGCATGCTCCTGGGCCCCAACTGGACAAAGTTTCTGGGAGTGGGAATTGACATTTTAACAACTACCTGGGTTGGTTCTTATGCAGGGCAAATTTGGGGAACTGTGCACAGCTGTTTGTGATTCCCTCATCTTATAATCTCACTGCCACTCTTTCTCACTTTGAATGTCAGATGTCTTAACTTCCTCAAGTTCTTCCACATCTGTTCAAGGATTTGAGATTTTTTTCCCCCAGAAATCTCAGTAACCAAGGTTTAAATTACTACCTTATTGTCCCTTCTTTCCATATCTAGGTATTTCTTTCCCACTATTTGTCCTAAGTGAAGTGTGAAATCATTCTACTATAGAATTCTACAAAAGATTTTCTCCACATGCTGTGATTTGACTCAGAACCGCCTCACCCATGAGAATCATGGGGGAGCATTTCTGATCCTTGCTTTGCTTTTTGCCTTCCCATTCTCTCATTTTTTTCCCTTTGTAATTTCTTCTCCCAAATCCCCTAGCCTTAAGGCAGGCTTGCTTGGAGAGCAGAGACAGGTGCAAGACATGTCCTAGTCCTCCAGAGTCTCCTTTCCTTCCACTCCTTCCAAACTCTGTATGTCTGTCTATGGATTTTGCAGTCGAGATCATGCAAGAGCTCATTGGTCAATCTCACACTGGGTTGTTTGAATGTAGTTGGCTGAGAAAACTGCATTTATATCCTAAAATATTTCAAGGATTCATGTATTTGGTGATTCCTAATTATAACACTACATGTAGTTATGTGGAAATACCACATGCATGAAAATTTTATCACTTCTTGGCCAAGGTAAAGATTAATAGGAAGAATTTTGGCTCCCGGCGTACATAGTGCAACTCCCCTCTGAAATGTGTGAACTTGTTATGTTCGTGTGACTGCTCACATAGACCCACTGGAATCTTAACGACCCATGAGATGAATTGTTCACATGTTTAGAGGTTCATCTACATCACAAAACAGCAGTGCTTTCAAGAGGCCACTGCGGTTCTGTACTATTGAAAGCACTTGAATCACAGCACTAAAAGTAGGAACAGTATCTATGACTCACAAACACACACATTGTGGGAAGAAGGCTGTAGAGTTAGGGAAAAGAAGATAGTATTCACTCTCCTTATTTGCTCAGTTTGATTATTTTAAAGCAGCATGGACATTTTCTAAGAAGTGATATTAGCATTTTACCTAGTAAAATGGAAGAAATTTAAGCTTTCAAAATTAACCTTTTCTTTGAAAGGATTGTCAATTCCTTGCAATAACTAAAAAAAAAAAAAAAAACTTGAGACAAATATATGGGAAAATGTAGGCACTAACCAAGATATCAATTTGTTGTTAAAGCTTTAGCATCAACAGTTTTAGTTTTGGCTAAGCCAAACCATTTCATTTGAGGGAAGTAGACTTTATCTGCTTTTCCTTGTTTTTCATAGACTAATGTGTCAATAAATTTTTAAATAAAATAATAAAGTTTACCTTATGAGTATTTGGACATAGAAGCTGAAGAACAAAAAGTAATTACGGTCCCAAAAGGAGAGCCATAGAAGAGATAAAGGTTTTACCTTTACTTCTGAATTGGATGGTTTACTATTTGATGTATTTGTGTCCTTGTTGTTTTCTGTGTAATAATGTACTCTGTATTTACATCTGTGGACAACAGAAGCTAAAGAAAATGTACTAGATATATCTTACTTTTTTTCTTTTTTCCCATAGGGATGCCTTCTGCATCTTTATTAGTAAATCTTCTTTCAGCTTTACTCATCCCTTTCGTATTTGGAGAAACAAATAAGGTTTGCTGGACAAACAGAATTTGTTGTTAATGAAACAAGCACAACAGTTATTCATTTTATCATTGAAAAAATAGGAGAACCAGCAAATGTTACTGCACTTGTATCGGTAAGAAATGATTGTAGCTTTTTGTAGATTGTGTATTTTTAATGAACATTTAAAAGAAAAAATGGCAGTTAAAAAAAGAAACCTCGTTTCTGTTAGATAATTCTTTTATGGAGATAAAAGTTAAGTAGAATTTGTGAAACTTGATTTACCTTGCATAGTTTAATTTTTGACCAACTATGTGTGCCATGTGTATATGTCTCTTGTTTTTAAGCAGAAAGTAATGTCGTATGACCAGCTGAAGATATTGCTGTATTTGTGACGGAAGTACTTGGAAGTTTTTGTTCACAAAAATAAAACTTTCATCAGTAGGGTAAATTGCCACAATATGAAACACTGTAGAAATAGAAAAATAAGAAAAGCTACTTATGAAATCAACCCAATGTTACAATTTTGTACATTGCTTTTAGCTTGTATTTATGATATAGAGGGTATTTATTTTTAGTTTGAGTATACATTCTGTTTGATAATATTTTCATATTATTTCAGTTGTATCCTGGTAGGTTTTTATTATTTTCACTTTTCTTGATCATATCATCATTGTCGTCTTAATCAGCCCTCCACTGCTCTCAATGAGGTTGCCTCCAATTTTGTTATGAATGTTATTGTGATGAAACTGTTTATATACATATCTATTTGGGATTGTCAAATGATTTTTATAGCTTCATTTCTGTATTTTTCTGTTTATTTCGTTGGCTCTTGATAGTGTGCCATTTTCTACAGTAATATGTGAGAATAAGTTTTCCAGTACCCTTGACAATTTAGTTATTTAACATTTTTTGGGGAGGGGTTACTGAGGATCGAACTCAGGTCCTTGAGCTTTCAAGGAAGACAGCAGAACCACTGAGCTAAATCCCTCGCCTAACAATTTTTTAAAATTTCTTTTCTTTTTCTTTTTTTTTTTTCGGTACTGGGGATTGAACTCAGGACCTTGCGCTTGCAAGGGAGGTGCCATGTCACTGAGCTAAATCCCCGGCTATTTTGACTAATAAAGTATTTAAAACATTTTATTTCTATAAATTAGGACTAGAAGTTTACTGAAATTTCCCTATACATTTTGTTAATTTTTTGTACTAAATCATATATATATGTGAAAAATCTCATTTGTATTTGCACAATAAATTGCTATTTCATAATTTCATAATTGCTACTTCCCTGAGAATCTTATTAGCAATGCTGATTTTACAGAGTAGAATCTTACAAAGTTAAGAAAAGTTTATAATCACTAAGAAGTTTAGCATGCTAAAAGAATTGGGTCTTAATTGGAATTGCTGTGGGACAACATAAATACAATTTCAGGTGGAGAGTTTTGGAAAGAGCATTTTATGTGAAACTAATTGGAGAAGAAATTGCTTTTCCTGCCAGCTCTCAGCAGGCTGCATCCACCTCTTCTCTGTGAGAGTTTTAGCTGCAGTTCTTCTTGTTAGTGTCGATGTAGTTCACTCCAGATCAACCAGCAATCAGAGGAGAAAATCTACTACATGACTTTCTATGCAATTATTAGTTTCCTGTGTATTTCTTTCTTTCACAATATAAAGAAATACTTTTATGTGGAATCATTTATTCCTGCAACCTTTTGTTTTCTGAAGATGACTTTTGCCATTTGTGAAATATTATGTTTTTGTACATCCTATTGTAAATCTCAGTGATACTTGGTTTTTACATTTTCTTTCCATTGCTCCAATTAGTGTCAGTTTTGCTTGTCCTAACTCTGTGTTAAGTAAGAAAAGCCACCTCTGTTTGCGTTTGATAGCTGCATGGGGAAGATACTGGTGACTTTTTTGACACATATGCTGCAGCTTTTATACCTGCTGGAGAAACAAACAGGACAGTGTACATAGCAGTGTGTGATGATGACCTGTCAGAGCCGGATGAGACTTTTACTTTTCACTTAACATTACAGGTAGGTCTTTCTTCCCCCTTGGTCTTAGACTCTGCCTTTATCTAGAAATGAGCTACTAGCAGTGGTTTTCATAAAACGTCTCTGGCAACCCCAGTCTGTTTAGAAGGTCCTGTAGAGTTGAGTCCATTCAACTTGCTGGGAATCACTTGGACAGATGCTCCGGAAAACCTCGTCTTCCCTTTGGTCCTTTTCTCTATTATTCCTCCCCTACCACCAGATGCACAAAGAGTGACCATGACTTTGGAGTTCAAAGGGGAAGGATACAAAAAAGCAAGCATGGAAGTGGGAGGTCCTTTGCTTAGAATGAATCCACAGCACCTCTGAGAAAACACTTGAGTTCATTGGACTTTGTGGCTTGCTCTGTTAGGCTGAAGCAGTGACGACTAGCACCAGGATAGTTACTGTTTCTAGAGGGCATGGAGAATTTTTTAAAGAATAATTCTGTCAGTAGGAGTGAAATTTTTAGGAACGTTATACTTGAAACAGTTACGTTTGCTTCTTTTTAATGTTCCTTTCTGCTGCTGTTCAACAGAAACATTGCAGAAAACTCTATAGATTTATAAGAAAAATTGCTAAGCATTTTACTTTCATGTGGCTTGCTGATTGATAGAATAACTAATTTTTAAATATAGCACAATCTATAGTGTAAAAATCACATTTAGTAGAATTTCATATTGCACATTTAATTCTGTAAATTAGTAAGGACATTATAGTAATCATAACATAATTTATAATATAATATTACTAGTCAGTTATTACTTATAATTATACAATTATATATTATTAAAAGTGATGGTTTTATAATTTAAGAAATTCTCATTTGGAATTTCTTTAGGATGTTGACTTAACTTGAATATGTTTTCTTAATCTGTGCATTGAAAGAATATTTTTTATTCATATTCTAAATAATTGCTTAAATACAAATTTTATTAAAATGATTATTCTTATTCTACTGTTTAATTTATTACTTTATTTTTGGACTCTTATCTTAGAAACCTTCAGCAAATGTGAAACTTGGATGGCCAAGGAATGTTACTATAACAATATTATCAAATGACAATGCATTTGGAGTTATTTCATTTAACATGGTATGGTTACAGTTTGATGAGTCTCATAGTTGTTAGGTAGTAGTACATTAATTTTTGATTATTTTTCATGTTAGCTCATGTCATCCTGTCTTTTGACATTTAAATAAAACTTGCATTAAGCCCATCCTGTCCCACATTCTGTAGACCTTTCATTTGTTTTACCTAAGACGTTTGCAAATTGAAGAGGCTTCCATGATCATGGTCATCCCTTTTCATAATTTCTTTCTGATGATCATTCCCTCTGACTCATTTGTTCCCTATTTTGTTCTGTAGCTCTAATGTGCCTTTTGCTCGATTCCTCCAAATACCACTTCAAGTAAGCACTATCCCTTTATTAGGCCCTTCTGAATGTTTGGGGTGACGATGAAATGAGAAACTACATCAAAAGAATACCAAACACCTACAGCACTTAAAATTTGGTAGCAGATGTTACAGCTCTGCAAAGTTCTAGAGTCAGTGCATGCCCTAACATTTTCCGGCTGATACATGCTTTATGAACTCCACGACCCCTGTACCCCCAGTTTCACTTTACTTTGTCTCCCTTAATACCAAAGTCCTGTCTTATGCTTCTGGCCAGTCTCATGTTCAGAAGATTTTAGTTTTTGAAACAAACATAGAAGATGGGTCCCTTCTTGAGAGGATTGTTTCCAGCTCTTAAAATAAAACAAAACAAAACATTTATAAGCTAAGTTTTAGGCTACAGTAACCTTCCTGACAGTCTTTTGAAAAAATATTACAGAGTATCATTATGGCATGATGCCATACTTCCCAGCTTTTCAGTTATTTTCTAGTTTAGATCACTGTTATGATTCATTGTTTTTTACGTTGTTTTCTTAGTTCCTTATCTTTGAATTACAGTGAGCTATATGAGTTTTACAGTTGAATTATCTTCATTGAAAAGAGTATTTGCTAACCTCAGTTTAATAAGTAGATATTTAGTAACCTGAATTCCATTGTCACACACATTAATGAAATTAATCTTTTTATGTGAGTAAAAGGTAATTGTTAGGAAGCAGCCCATGTTAGGTTCTGGGTAAGCACTTGAGAAAAATGATCGGATCGGAACCTCATCAAGCCCTTTGGGACAGGGGTCCCTCTCTCTATCTGTGGATGAGATATTAAGCCTTAGTGTCACCTTGAGAGGTGGCTGCTGCTCATTACCTCCTCCTCTTCCCTGGACTTACTGTCGGCAAGTGGGCAAGTTTCAACATTTGAAGTTCTCACTCTTGCTTCTGGCAGTGGTTGTGTCTGGCAAGTCATCACTTGTGCTTCTCAGTGGAAGCCGGCTGGTGAGAGGGAGGGGTGGTGGAAGCAGGCCGAGTGTGTCCCAGTGGCCACTGCCTTGCTCTGGAGGATTAACTCAGCTCAGGACCTCCAGGGTCCCCTGGAGGAATTTAATTTACCTGCTTTCAGCTAGATCACCTTTAGGATTCCTCAGTGGGATGGATATTGGGTGGTAGAATCAGTTCAAGACCTACCTGCCTGGTTAGTTTTATGTTCCCTTTATAATATTATTTTTAAAGATTTCAGTATTTTTATTAGCTACAGTGAATTGATGCTAGAAATACCATTTTTCCTACAGTGCAATATGAATTGATTTGCCTGTGGGGAAATGGAGTGTTTAAGGAAACAGATTTTTACTACCTCCGACCTCCACTTGATAAACCCTGATTGCCTCTGCTCTTCCCAACAGCCCTCATCAGTCACAGCGAGGGAGCCAAGAGGCAGAAATGAGTCTGTGCCTCTCACTCTCCTCAGGGAGAAGGGGACCTACGGTATGGTCACTGTGGCCTTTGAGGTGAGATTACCTGGAAATCACCTGAAAGGGTGACACTGCAGAGGCCATACCAGATGGCTGTCGTTTTAAAAATAAAGTCTCTTTGTACAATGAACACATCACTTAATAAAAATACTTTTGCTGTCTGATAAATTTCATGGTTAATATAAACATATTTTCCTTGCTACTTGCATGTATTATGTTTATGTGAACCACAAAGTGTTTTAGATATGCGGTCATAATAAATCACATCAGGAATAATAGTGGATGTGTTGCCTCTGCCGTGGAGACCCGTAGGTATGCGTGGGTGAGTGAGGCTGTGGGCAGACCATTTTCTGGGTGCTAACTACATTCATTTTACCTCTCACTGAACATTGCCACAACACGCTGCTCTGTGAAATTCACATTTCAGTTTTCAAATGATTTTTTTATGAGATCCAAAACACGATCAAATATGCTGGTTTCAAACCTTAGAGTATTAGAAAGTAACTAAGCAGTTTCTATCTTAATTATTAATTGCAAGAGTGAACACTTGGATGTACATAATACAGTTCTGTTGTAGCATTGAAGAGTTCTATTTATGCTCATGACTATCACAGTAAAGCATAAAATGTGTAGTAAAAACCAACTAAAGATACAGTACTCTTGCAAGTTTTTATAGGAAGCCTCAAGCAGTTTCTCATACACTTAGGATAATAAATTGTTGAAGATACTTCTAAAAATAAATATACAGAAAATTAGAAAATAGTTTGGCTATAGAAGGGATACACTATCAAAGTTACAGTATTTTCAACTTATCTGTGGTGTGTGTAGCCTTTGGTTTGTTAAATAGTTGTAGTAACCTTTGTGGAGCACCTTCTGTTGACATGCGTTGCTCTGTGTACCTTACGATGATTACTGCTGCATACAGAAAAGCAGTCTTCCCCAGCCCTTGGGCTCTGTTATGATCCTCTTAGAGTTTTTCCTCATAGTATTTGCCATGATCTAGCACATACACATGTGTTTTCTCATCTTTTGTTCTCCTCCATTAACTATAAGGCCCGTGTAGAAGGGGCTTTGCTTTGCCCACTGCTATATTCTTAGTAGTAGCTGAAAAAGACCAGGCACTGAGTATTCAGTATTTTTTGAAATACTGATTTTTATTAGATCTTCACATCAAACATGCAAAATGGAAATTCTTGTGCTTATTTTAAAGATGAGCAAAATGCTGCACAGAGTTTTAAATAACTTTCTAAAGGTCCCACAGTCAGTGGTGGAACTGATTTGTATTTGATCTCATTTTTTTGAGGGAATTTACTAATCTTGAATACCCTTCCTCTCAAGAAGAAATATTTATAAAGTCTCCCTCTCAGATTTAATATAATGGTTGAGAAAAAATAAAAATATCTTAGGAACTATATAGTTGAACATAAATATGGTCAAGATATAGAAATACCTTATAGACATTGACTGTTAAATTAGAAGGGCAGGCTTATGTACAGGCTTGTACAATTCTTAAAGAGCATCTTTAAGTAAACTTGAGATTATTGTCAGCTGGCACCACCGTAACGCTTCACCTGTCTTGTGAAATGCTTTGTATTTATTGATGGCATCACATACTCCTTTGCAGGTAGAGGGTGGCCCAAACCCCCCTGAAGAAGATTTGAGTCCAATTAGTGGAAATATCACCTTTCCCCTGGGCAGAGCAACAGTAATTTACAATTTGACAGTGCTTGATGATGAGGTGAGACATTGTTAAATGCTCAGAGGTGACAAGGAAGGACTCTGTGTTACAGACATGATAGAGAATCTGTGTGATATATCATAGTGTTTGAAGTTTTTCAAGAATACAGTCTTTTATAAATTAGTACTGTAACTTGTAAATTAAGGCCAATCATACTTTAGCTATTAGCTATTGAGGGATATAGTTTATTATTATTTACCTTATTTAATTAACATTAAATTGTACATCTAAGCTGGGGAATGTAGCTCAGTGATAGAGCATTTGCGTAACATATGGGAGGTCATGGGTTCAAACTCTACTACCACCCAAAAAAATGTGCATTTAAAAGTAATGAACAGGAATATAACTGACAAACACACACAATACAAAACTTTAAGCATCTTGGGAACTCTGATATTTGATTTTTGTTAGTGATTTCATGTCTGAATAGGAGCAGTGCTGCTTACCTATTATAAAAGCAAGAAAATTCTGTTGTGATTGATATTTTTGTTTGCATATTTAAAATGTTCACAGTCATAGCAGGGATTTCACTTTTGCTTGGTTAGCTCTTCCATTCTTATCTAAAATAGATTATTTTTGGAAAATATTTTAGTAAGTGGAGAATAAAAAAGCCTTTTTCTATTTGCTCCCTTCAGTTAAAGATTATTTTATATTTATATAATTCTGTTGAAAAACAGTAACTTTTTATACTTTGATTTCTTTGCAGATCTTTTGGCTATTGATGTTTTACCACTGTTTATGTTCAACAGGTACCATAAAATGATGAAACATTTTTGATTCAACTCAAAAGTATAGAAGGAGGAGCTGAGATTAACATCTCTAGGAATTCAGCTGAGATCATCATTAAGAAAAATGATGCTCCCGTGAGATTCCTCCAGAGCATTTACTTGGTACCTGAGGAAGATCACATACTTATGATTCCAGTGGCTCGTGGAAAGGATGACAATGGAAATCTGATTGGATCCAATGAATATGAAGCTTCAATCAGATACACAGTTACCACTGGGAATGCAACAACACATGCCCAGCAAAATTTAGACTTTATTGACCTTCAGCCAAATACAACTATTGTTTTTTCACCTTTTATTCATGAGTCACATCTAAAATTTCAAATAATTGATGATGCCATGCCAGAGATCGCTGAGTCATTTCACATCATGTTACTAAAGGAGACCTTACAGGGAGATGCTGTGCTAATAGGGCCTTCTGTCGTGCAAGTCACCATTAAGCCCAATGACAAGCCTTACGGCGTCCTCTCGTTCAACAGTATCCTGTTTGAAAGGCCAGTTATAATCGATGAAGATGCAACATCAAGGTATGATTTATATTAAACCCATTGCTACAATTATTTTAGTATATTATTACAAGATTTAATTTTTGTGATGTCAGACACTGTGCTGAATGGTTAGTTTTGTATTTTCTCTACCTTGACTTCACTATATTCTTTATAATTTCAGTATGATTTCAATATGCAGATGAATTCCTATTACAGTAGTTTCTTAGGAGACATCCACACATCCACTCCTTCATGCTGAAAACAATTTTGGGTCATGGCTTCTGCTTTCACCAGTGTCCAACAACCAATTTGGCATTGGGAAAGCCTGTCTAAGGGAAATGTAGAGTGTATAATGTGACAACATGCATTCCTCTTAAACAGTTCTAGATTTGAAGAAATTTCAGTGGTTAGAAACGGTGGCACCCACGGGGATGTCTCTGTGAGCTGGGTGTTGACACAGAATATCAGTGACCCCTCACCGGTGACCGATGATATCAGGCCAAGCTCTGGGGTTCTCCGCTTTGCACAAGGGCAGATGTTGGCCTCAGTTCCTCCGACTGTCATTGAGGATGACCTCCCGGAAGAGGCCGAAGCTTATCTACTTAGAATCCTGCCCCACACCATCAGTGGTGGTGCCGAAGTGAGCGAACCAGCAGAGGTAGAGCTCTCATATGACTTTCTCCTGCCACCTTTTCTGTGCTATAGAAGAACCAAAACCAAATATAATCAAATTTATGTTTAGTTCAGTGTGATATGAAGGACATTGAAAATGAGGCTTGCTTCTCTTGTTCGACATTGTCCCTTCTGCAAGTAAATAGTTTACTCTTTCTCTCATGGTGGTGCTGGAGATTCAGTCCAGGGTCATGTGCCTGCTAAGCAAGTGCTTCACCTCAGAGCCGCACCCCCAACTTTAGCACTGCACTCTTCAACAAGCTTCACAGATTGTGATTTAGGAAATTGTTCAGATTTTGGTTTTGTTCTTTTTACTCTCTTACATATGAGAAGTGATAATTTTAGATATGATATATGAATAAACACTGCAAATCAAAGTAGCCTAGAAAATACAGAGTTTGAGAATCTCAGGTGTGACAATTTTGCACTTTAATATTTTCTTTTCTCGTCTGCAGCTTTTGTTCTACATCCAGGATAGTGATGATGTTTATGGACTGATAACATTTTTTCCAATGGAAAACCAGAGGATTGAAAGCAGTCCAGGTGAACGATGCTTGTCCTTGACTTTTACAAGACTAGGAGGAGCTAAAGGCGATGTGCGGGTGCTCTATTCTGCACTTTATGTTCCTGCTGGAGCTGTGGAGCCTTTGAGAGCAAAAGATGATGTCTTAAACACATCCAGGGGAAACTGCCTCATTTTCCCGGAGCATAAGACCCAAGTGGCTAGAAAATTACCAATAAGAAATGATGCATTCCTTCAAAATGGGGCCCACTTCCTAGTACAGGTAATTGAGGGTTTAAAATCATCTCAGTTTTGGTCCAAAATTGACCATATATTTATCTGTATGAGTTTGCCAACAGTTATTTTTGCTCTCATTCATTTTTTAGATTTTATTTATTCTTTAAAGTTATTTAGGGAATCAAAAGAGACTGTGTCACTCCTGAGATGCATAACCTTGAATAAGACAATGGTTCTACTAAAATTAGTATTTTTATCAGGTGATATTTAAAATTAACCAGACATGAAGTGTGAATTACATTGTAGTGGATGACATAATGGAGTAACTTTACAAACTTTTATAGCAGGGAGCAAGAGAGAGAGAGTCACCATTCTTTTGAGTTAAGTTGGGAAAATAGGAATGAGGTTTATGGAATAAATGTTTTTCACAATAGATGCTACAGGGAAGACATTTCAAAATTTAAAATAGGAAGATGAAAATGGTTTTCTTTTAAATAATAGACTCAAGAAAATATTTCCTTATATGTTAATTGTAGATAGACTCTCTGAAGTTTCAACTAATTAATATGAAGAAGTAAGGACTCACAACTGTCTCCTTACAGCTCATCACTCTTATTGCCCAACTTCTTATTAACTAAAACATTATTTTTATTATCAAAGTTTAAAGTAGTTGCATTCAGTTCTTATGTTTTCCATGTGCTGATACTGGCTGATTATGAAAATGAGAAAACAATCAAATTAAATAATCAAATTTTGATTAAATACATTTATATAGAATCAGGTAGTATGAGTAGATCCATAAATTTAAAATCTTATTACATTATTCATTTTGTCACCTGAAGCATTATATGCTAAATAAAATATAATATTCCATTAATTTCTTTGAACTATGCCTGCCACATTTAAATTTATTTCATATTTTTGTATAGATTTGTTTTATGATTTGTTATTGCTTTCTCTGGAGTGTGTAACTGTCCGCTTTCTATATTGCCACCCTCTCTCTGCTACTGAGCTCTTCCATCTGTCTTATACGTGTATGTCGAATTATCATGTTTTTTTACACTTCTCTTGCCTGCTTGAGATATTTCTTACTGCATTCTTTAATTTCTTAATCTCTTGCCTTTCCCTTCCTGAACTGTGTTTTAGTTTACTGAGATATACACGTGCAGAAAGGGTACTTAAAGGTCAACCTGTTGGGTCTTTAAGCAGTGTAAGCTGTGAAAATTTATAGTCACATTGATAATTTGGCTTGATTGACATTCTTCAATGAAAATAATTTCTCCAGCACTTGAAAGGTATTGCCTTTTAGCTTCTAGAGTTCCTGATGAAAAATTTGAAGGGAAAAAAATGATTGACCCTTGAGGTGACTTGCTGTTTACCTATGGAAATTCATTAGAGCTTCTCCTAGGGAGTGTTCCTTGTGCAGCACTCAGCGGGGCGGGCTCTTCCTTCAGAAAGCTTCTGTCTTTTGGAAGCCGAGCTGTTGCTCATTCCTCATTCCCTGTGCCTTCCAGGAAGACTCTTGGTCAAGGGGCCTAGTGGGTGGCTCATTGAAGGGACATCTGATCTGTCAGAATGTAGCCTTTTTGCAGTGTCCCTGTTCAGAGGGAGGCCTTTGCCCTGTCGCTGATGTCACTAATGGTGGATGATCCCTATCTTACTGTTCATTATTATTATTGTTTTGTTGTGTCTCCCACAAGTGGTTTTGGTATCGTGAGTGCTTCTGCCTATGATGACAGTCTCCACCCTGGGGGACCCTTGGATTTCCCATGGACAGCTATGTGTCCAGAACACAGCTTCACTCACAGCTGTGGCCCTCTCCTCCGAGGCCTGTGGAATGCCCTCGTGAGATGCCCGAGAATGCAGGTGGCAGGGACTCTGGATCTGTAAAGTGGAAAAGGCAGATGGCCAAGCCCAGACCCAGGGCCCCGTTGAGCAAGAATTAAAGTAACCGGAGTGCTGTGGCCAGAACACACTTAGACATCTAGTTCAACAACTAAACAACAACTTTAAGTTTACCTTTCTACAAAAATCATGTCATAACTCATTTGGTTTCCAAATTGATTCTGTTGAATGGAAAGGCACACTAACTTTACCAGTTCACACGTAGTGTAACTTTTCCCAAATTTTCAAGTGTTTCTGGGACATAACTTGGTGAGTGGTATTTCAGGATTTACTGTAGATTATTTTATTCTGCTCTTGATGCCAGTGCTTTCCTATATGCTGTTGGTGTCCTGTGGATTCTAATGTTCTCATTAGTACCTGCTTAAGGTCATTTGTCACTTCTCAGTGTTTGGTTCTCTCCTCTGTCTCTGCTCTCGCATAGGCTACAACTCATATGAAAAGCAAATCATTAAAACACATGGGATGAGGCAGATATGTTACACTGTTGTTTTGGTTTCACCTGTCCTGGGCATCCTGGCCAGCCATCCAGTCCTGTGATATAAATGAGCGCTGTTGATGCAGAAACATGGTTTTTTCTGGCTAATTTCTTTTCTTGTGTTGCCTCAGAACCAGTTTCTACTGTGGATAGAGATCTCAGTATCTATGCTAATATTAGTAACCTTGCACTTTTAATGTTTTGAAAATATCCATTAGTTCTTTCAAAGTAGCTGCAGAGAATTCTTATATAAAGAAAACTTCATTAAGAAC
This sequence comes from Heterocephalus glaber, assembly GCF_053883595.1. Classification (NCBI taxonomy): domain Eukaryota; kingdom Metazoa; phylum Chordata; class Mammalia; order Rodentia; family Bathyergidae; genus Heterocephalus; species Heterocephalus glaber. The sequence continues at coordinate 105,032 of NW_028258393.1, forward strand.
TTTCTAACTTTCTAATTCTGTTTCACTCCACCATCCTATATAAAAATGCCTGAATTTGCTTCTGATGACCCTTGAAAACTAAGGGGACTTGTGGAAGGATATGATGCCTGAGTTTTGGTGATCTTGGTTGGGAAGTTGCTTGCACCGCTACTTCCAGACTCAGTTCTTTAAATCTCTCCATTCACTTAAGAAACAGACGGCTCCCACTGCATACAGTTAATGTAACACCAGGGGATAAAAAGGCCTATTAGTCACTGACATGATTCCTTGGGGTTAAAACAGCTGTAGGGTTTGGAGAGCTGGGAGGACCCCAAAGGTTGTGAGGTTTGCATCATGCATAATGGAAGCACAACCCAAGAACAAGAAGTATGAGACTGTGTGGAAAGCTGAATGGGAGTGAAGAAAGGAGAATCCGAGACATGCGGGCCTCATTCTTTGGTAACTCGCTCAGCTAAATCCATCAGTTTGAGATTCAGCTTTTGGCAGGCCTTGGGAGGCCAGTGTGCTGTCCCGTAGCACATGATCTGAATGCGAAGAATGATTGTTCATGAGTGAATGGAGCAGTTGGACAGTTGGACTTAGCAGATGCTTAAGGAACCTAGACCAAAAAATGTTTACAGACTAGGAAATAAGCCATGCTGATGTAAAATTGCATTTCTGATCAGTTTGTTTCATAAACTTTGTACAGTTTCTTGTATTTTTCAGAAAATACCACCTCTAGAATTAATTTTATACTTTTTTCTGATAAACATTTCAGCATTACAAAGCCTAATGGAGAGCTCTACAGAGTGGGAGATGTGTCATGTTTCATTAAGTTTATTGCATTTTAACTTAAAATCCCTGTGGTTTTTGCAGTTCTAAAATGATTCTGTATTGCCACATACCTCTAGTGACACTGAGTGTATTGATAAGTTGGATTTTGAAAAGTTAGAATATCTGAGAGGCTGAAGGTTTGTGCTGCATTAGGATTCCTATGGGGCTTGGTTTGTGCTGGAGGGATGAATTGAAAAATGCTAACCATGTAGCTGCTGTGGCTTCAGGTCTATGTCAGGTATTGGGAAAATGCTGAGAAGGCTGTAGACCCTCAAAGAGTTTGGCAGGCATGTTAGAAACCATAAACCTGGTAATAATGACAAACAAGCACTATTCAAAATTCATAATAAGACCTATGTTTAATGAGATAGCAGTAGAGCTCCTCAGTGAGACAAAGAAGCCTGGAGAATTCAAGGAAATCTCCATAGAAGACAGGTAGGCTTAGCTGATTATTAAGAGTGCATAGTTTTTGGACTTAGATAATAATAATAATTGAAGATCAGATTGAAAGGGAAAGGCGAATGAGGGAGGAGGAGAACAAAGTTGTCAAGATATCGGTGGCCTTTACCTACATTTACTGTCATCCAGTGCTGGTCAAGGTTTTTCTTAAATTACAAAGGTTTTATGCTATCTGTTCTTATTGTTTTATTTGTTTATTATAGTTGGAAACTGTGGTATTGATGAACAGATTTCCCCCAATTCCACCTGTGAGTCCTAGATTTGGGAAAATCCGAAATATTTCCTTACTGGTTACTCCAGCCATTGCAAATGGAGAAATTGGCTTTACTAGCAATCTTCCGATCATTTTGCATGAACCAGAAGATTCTGCGACTGAAGTGGTAAGTAGGCTCTTTATTGTTGATGGAGTTTAGTGAGTTTAAGTTATGCATACCGTGTGTTAGCTTTCTGTGGTTGGGACATAATTCCTAACATAACACAACTTAAAGGAGGAAAGATTTCTTTTGGTTCACAGTTTCAGAGGTTTCAGTCCACAGTTGGCTGGCTCCATTGTTTTTAGGCTGAAGCATCATGGTGGAAAGGCACAAGAGAGGAAAGCTGCTCACATCATGGCAGCCAGGAAGCAGAGAAGGAAGGCAAGAGCCAGGGAAAGCTATTCCCTTCAACGCACACCCTCAGTGAGCTACTTCCTCCAGCTGGCCCACCTCCTAAGTTACATTCATCTGTGAACTCATCAGTGGGCTGGTCCATCAGCACCCTCGAAATCTCATCTTAATCCAGTCAAGCCAGCAATCACTTAACTATCACAGCACAGACACTTTCTTGTAGGGTTCCAGTATAAAGTTAATGGATCTTACAAAGCTTCACCATTTACAGCAGGCCTTCAATATGTAACTTAAACATGTCACTAATGTGTGATTTTTCCATCAGTTTTCCTATATTTGATACAATAAAATTAAAATGAATTGCTCATGGTAAGAGTAGGAGGTTTAAATGGTACTACTTTCAAATAGTCTGCTAACATGTGACAATGATAGTGAACATAAATCAGTTTTTTAATGATCAGGTTGTGGTAGCACAGGTATTCTTGACCTGCTGCATATCAGGGGTCCACACACCAGCCTTGGGTAAGACAGCGGTGGCAGCCTTTTGTCCCGTGCTTGATGCTGGAGGCCATAGTGGTAAAGCTGTGAAACGCTGAAACTTTGGAATTTAAAAAATGTATACATGTACATTTTTGCATACACATACAAGCATAGTCACATACAGAGCAGCCCCACACACCTGTTTCAACTTTTTTATTTTTTTGTATTAAATTCTTTTATTGGTACATTGTAGGTATCCAACACAATTACATTTCTCATTGGGAATTGTACCTTTATATAATGCATCTTGGTTCTTATTTTTTCCCCATTCCTAGCCCTCCCTTCACGCCCTCCACCCTTCCCTATTTACAAAGACTTTATTTCCATTTTTTCCATTTCTCATCATTTTTTCCTTTCCCTTCTTTCCTTTCCCCTGTGTCTCCCACTACCCCTACCCCTTTGGACCTTTTCTTCCTATTTTACATTATCGATTATTCATTCTAATAATTGGTACATTTTAGGTATACAATATAATGACATTCATCATTGGAAATTTGCACCTTTACATAGTCTCTCTTGGTTCTTGTTTTTCACCTTTGCCCAGCCCTCCCTTCAACCCCTCCAGCCCCTCCCTATTTACAAAGATTTTGTTCCTATTTTTCCATTTTCTCATATTAATCCCATTCCCTTCTATCCTTTCCCCTAGCCCTCCCACTTCCTTCCCCTTTGCCCCTTCTCTTCCTATTTCACATGACCTATTATACATTTAAGTCCTTATTTACACTTTCAGTTTCTCACACCAGAGAAACTATTCGGTATTTACACATCTGTGTCCTATTTATTTCACTTAAGTGTATTGCCTCAATGTGCATCCACTTAGCTATAAATGTCTCTAATTTCTCATTTTTTATGGCTGAGTAGTACTCCATTTTATTAAAAAACCACATTTTATCCAGTCTCCAGTTGATGGGTATTTGGGCTGTTTCCAAGTTTTAGTTATTACAAACTGCGCTGCTATGAACATGGGTGCACATATATCACTGTGGTATGATTCTTTTAATTCTTTGGGGAAGATCCCCAGCAGTGGAATAGCGGGGTCAAATGGGATTTCCAGTCCTAGTTCTTTGAGGTATCTCCATACTGACTTCCACAGTGCTTGCACCAGTCTACACTCCCACCAGCAGTGGAGCAGGGTTCCTCTTTCCCCACAGCCCCACCAGCATTTGTTATTGGTTGATTTCATGATAGCAGCCATTCTTTCTGGAGTGAAGTGGAATCTCAGCATTGTTTTCATTTGCATCTCTGGAATGACCAGTGACGTTGAACATTTTTTCATGTATTTATTTGCTATTTCTACTTCTTTGTGTGAGAAATGTCTGTTCATTTCAGATGCCCATTTTTGGATTGGGTCATTAAATTTGGGAGGTCTGATCTTTTTGAGTTCTTTATAGATTCGAGATAGTAGATTTGCCTGAGGAAGAGCAGGTGAAGATTTTTTCCCACATTGTGGGTTGTCTCTTCACACTGCTGGTGGTTTCTCTTGCTGTGCAGAAGCTTTTTAATAAAAAGAGATCCCATTTGTTGATTGTTTGTGCTAGTTCACAGGCAACTGAGGTTTTGTTCATAAAATCTTTTCCTAAACCGATGTCTTCAAGGGTTCTACCTAACCTCTGTTCCAACTGGTTCAGAGTTTCTATTTCAATATTCAGATCTTTAATCCATTTTGATTTTAGCTTAGTGCATGGTGAGAGATACAGGTCTAGTTTTAATCTTTGGCAAGTTGAAACCCAATTTTTCCAGCACCATTTATTAAAGAGGCTATCTTTCCTCCAGTGAGAGTGTTTGGCTCCTTTGTCGAAGATGAGATGGCTGAGTGTGTCAGGCGTTGTTTCTGCATCTTCTAATCTGTTCCACTGGTCCTCACGCCTGTTTCTTTGCCAGTACCATGCTGTTTTTATCACAGTAGCCTTGTACTATAGTTGCAGGTTGGGGATTGTGATTACCCCCTGCCATGTCTCTGTTACCTAGAATTGGGTTTGCTATTCTGGGTCTCTTCTTACTCCAAATGAATTTTTGGATTGTTTTCTCGAGCTCTATGAAGTATGCTGCTGGGATCTCAATTGGAATTGCATTAAATCTATAGAGCAGTTTTGGAAGTATGGCCATTTTCACTATATTACTCCTTCCTACCCAGGAGCAGGGGATGTCTGTCCATTTTCTGATATCATCTTCAATCTCTCTTTTCAGAGTGCCATAGTTTTCAGAGAAGAGGTCTTTGATTTCTTTTGTTAGGATGATTCCTAGGTATTTCAGTTTTATGGATGCTATTGTGAAAGGAATTATTTGCGCTATTTCTCTCTCAGTGAGTCTGTCATTGGTGTAGAGGAAAGCTATTGATTTTTGTGTGTTGACCTTGTAACCAGCTACTTGACTGAATTTGGTTATTAAGTCTAGAAGACTTTTGGTGGAGTTCTTGGGGTCTTCTATATAGAGTATCATGTCATCTGCAAATAATGACAATTTGACTTCTTCATTTCCTATCTTTATTCCTTTTATTTCTTTCTCTTGCATAATTGCGGTGGCTAATGTTTCCAGAACTATATTGAACAAGAGTGGTGATAGTGGACATCCTTGTCTTGTTCCTGATTTTAGTGTGAAAGTTTTCAGTTTTTGACCATTTAGTATGATATTGGCTGTTGGTTTTTCATAGATGGCTTCTATCAGTTTGAGGTAGATACCATCTATTCCAATTTTTTGTAGGGTTTTTATCATAAATGCATGTTGGATTTTGTCAAATGCTTTTTCTGCATCTATGGAGATAATCATATGGTTTTTGACCTTGGCTCTATTGATATAGTGCATTACATTAATTGAAGAGTTTTAACAGTAGTGGCAGCAGTTCCTCTCTAAATGTCTTGTAGAATTCAGCAGTGAAGCCATCAGGGCCTGGGCTTTTCTTAGGTGATGTTTTTAATTACATTTTCAATTTCATTGGTTGATATTGGGTTGTTCAGAATTTTTAGGTCTTCTTCATTCAACTTTGGTAATTCCTATGTATCTAGGAATCTGTCCATTTCTTCTGTGTTGTCCATCTTATTGGCATATAGGTTCTGGAAGTAGGTATTGATGATCATCTGGATTTCTGCTGGGTCTGTTGTAGTTTCACCCTTTTCATTCCTAATTGCATGGATTTGGGCCTTTTCTTTCCTTTTTCTGACAAGGTTGACTAAAGGTTTATCAATTTTGTTGATTCTTTCAAAGAACCAACTCTTGGCTTCATTGATTTTTTGTATCATTCTCTTAGTCTCCATTGCATTGATTTCTCCTCTGATCTTTATAATTTCTTCCCTTGTATGAGCTTTGGGGTTGTTCTGCTCTTCTTTTTCTAGAAGCTTGAGGTTCAGCATCAGGTTGTTTAATTGGGCTCGTTCTGTTTTCCTAACATGTGTATTCACTGCTATGAATTTCCCTCGTAAGACTGCTTTCATTGTGTCCCATAGATTCCAATATGTTGTATTGTCATTTTCATTTAATTGAAGGAACTGTCTGATTTCTTCTTTAATTTCCTCTGTGACCCATTGGTTATTCAGAAGTGTGTTGTTCAATTTCCACATGCTTATGAAATTTTTTGAGTTTCTTTTGCTATGGATCTCCAATTTTATCGCACTGTGGTCTGATAATATACAGGAGATAACTTCAATTCCTTTGCACTTACTTAAACATGTTCTATGTGTGAGTATGTGGTCTATTTTGGAGAATGACCCTCATGCAGCTGAGAAGAATGTGTATTCTGATTTTGTGGGGTGGAAGACTCTGTAAACATCTGTTAAGTTCATTTGTTCAAGAATTCAATTGAGTTCTAGTATTTCAGTACTTATTTTTAATCTAGTTGATCTATCTATTTGTGACAGTGGGGTGTTGAGGTCCCCCACTACAATTGTGTTAGTGCATATATGGCTTTTCATGTCCATTAGTATTTGTTTTATATAGTTGGGTGCACAAGTGTTTGGTGCATAGATATTTATGATCGTCATCTGTTCCTCTTGGATTTTTCCATTTACAAGGATGTAGTGTCCTTCTTCATCTCTCTTAATTAGTGTTGGTTTGAAATCTACTTGATCTGCCAAGAGGATAGCTACTCCTGCTTTTTTTCAGGTTCCTGTCACATGGAGTATTGTTTTCCACCCTTTAACTTTCAGTCTATGAGTTTCCTTTTGAATGAAGTGTGTTTCTTATATGTAGCATATTGTTGGATTTTGCTTCTTGACCCATTCTGCCAGTCTACTTCTTTTGATTGGTGAATTGAGACCATTAATGTTGATGGTTACAACTGAAACGTATTGACTTGTCATTGCCATGACTTTTTCTTTTTGTTGGGTTCTCCCCCTTTCCATTTAATTTCTTGTCATGCCAGATGGGTTCATTCTGCTTTGCTTCCTGGGGTTGTGATCCTCAACGTCTGTTCCTAGGCTATTGTGTAAAATTCTTTGGAGTGCTGGTTTGGTATTCACGAAGTTCCTAAGGTGCTCTTTGTCATGAAAGTATCTTATTTCTCCATCCATTTTGAAAGATAGTTTTGCAGGGTACATCAATCTGGGTTGGAGGCTGTTTTCTTTTAGGGCTTGGAATATGTCACTCCAAGCTCTTCTTGCCTTGATGGTTTGTGTTGAGAAGTCTGCTGTGATTCTGATGGGCTTTCTTTGTATGTGATTTGTTTCTTTTCTCTGACTGCTTGGAGAACTTTGTTCTTCTGTTGTGTTTCTGGAATCTTAACAATTATATGCCTATGTGTAGATTTTTTTTGATCAAGGCTATTTGGAGTCCTATATGCCTCCCTTATCTGTATGTCAAGCTCTTTTCCCCTGCTTGGGAAGTTTTCTGCCATTATTTCTGTGAAGAGATTTTTTATGTCATCTGCACTCTCTCCTGTTTCTTCATTGAGCCCAAGCAGTCTTATATTATTCTTTTTTGTATCATCTAGCAGCTGCTGGATTGATTTCTCATGTTCCCTCATAATTTTGAAGCAATTTTTCTTTTCCTGGTCACTAATTGCAATCTTATCTTCTATATCTGAAATTCTGTCCTCACACTGGCTCATTCTGCTGTGTAGACTTTCAATGGAGTTTTTCATGTCCTGGAAATCTATTTGCATCTGTTTTATGGATTCCATTTGTTTCTTATGTTGGGATTCCATCATATTCCTGAGCTCCTCTCTAGATTTATTAATCATGTCTTGCACTAGGGGCACAATTTCTCCTGTTATCTGAGAAATTATTTCTGATTTCATTTTTTCCAGATCCCCTTTTGTTGCCAGTTCAGTGGGTCCAGGTGGTTGAGTATCAGAGTGTTCCATCTCATTTCCCTTTGGAGTTGCTGTAGGTGATCTGGAAGTCTGGTTTTGAGACTTATTTGTTTTCTCATTTCGACTGGGGCGCAGGGGGCTGTTAGCACCTGCACGGATTACCTCCTCTGAGCTGGGAGAGGTGGGACAGGGGCCAGGCTCAGCGGTAGGGATGGTGACCCAAAAGCCCTTTCCTGTGGGCTGGGAGCAGCCGGAGGGTTGGTGGCAGGGAAACCCCTTCCTCTGGACCAGGAGCAGTGGAATGGTGGCTCAGAAGCCCCTCCCTCTGGGCTGGGAGCAGTGGGAGGGATGGTGGCCCGGAAGCCCCTTCCTCTGGGCCAGGAGCAGCGAGACAGAAGGTGGCCCAAAAGCCCTTTCCTCTGGGCTGGGAGTAGCGGGAGGGACAGTGACCGGGAAGCCCCTTCCTCTGGACCAGGAGCAGTGGGACAACGGCTCAGAAGCCCCTACCTCTGGACCGGGAACAGTGGGACTCAGTACCTTGGTCTGGTGGTCTGGTGTCCTCTGTGCCTTGGTAATGTGGAATCAGGTGGCTGCCTGTCTGCAGTGGGGTGATCCGGTGTCTTCCGCGGGACTCAGGACCTCGGTAGTTCGTGCGCAGACCTGCCTGTCTGTAGTGGGGTGATTCGGCGTGTGTTCTGCTTGACTGGTTACCTCGGCAGGGTGTGGGCAGACCTGCCTATCTGCAGCGGGCTGATTCGGCGTCTTCCGCGGGACTCAGGACCTCGGTAGGGCATGCGCAGACCTGCCTGTCTGCAGTGGGGTGATTCGGCGTGTGTTCCGCATGACTGGGGACCTCGGCAGGGTGTGGGCAGACCTGCCTGTCTGCACCGGGGTGATTTGGCATCTTCCTTGTGACTCAGGACCTTGGTAGGGCGTGCACAGACCTGCCTGTCTGCAGCGGGCTCTGTTTCAACTTTTTCCCAAGCTTCCACCTATCAAGGGACAGCTGTGTCCTTCTGCCTTACTAATCCATGGGCCACAATCTGTCTGAGACCCTCTCTAAGCCCCGCACACTTAGATTTGATTTAAATTGGGTTGCAACTTAGACTAGGAATAAGGAGAGTTTGTCATCAAAGCCTCACATCTGAATATGCAGTTTCCTTTGTTTGTATATTAGATTCTGTAAATGGGCAGAAAAAACCCATTTTTGGCCCCGGGATTTAGCTCAGTGGCATGTGTCTGCCTGGCAGCTCAAGGTCCTGAGTTCGATCCCTGGTACCACAAAACAAAAAAGAAAAAACCCATTTTTCAAAATAGTTGTGATTTTCCATATTTCTTAAACTGTTTTCTTCAAAAACTAAAAAGCATTTGTTTGTTCTTTTTTATTTTCATTAATGTTTATTGGTACATTTTAGGTATAAAATACAGTTGCATTCCTCGTTGGGATCTTGTATCTTTACATGGTGTGTCTTAGTTCTTATTTTTAGCATTTGTTTGTTCTTAAAAGTGTGGGTTGGTTGTTTTTAATCTTATAAATCTATGCATTTACCCTTTCAGCCTTTTCCTTTGAGAAAAGTTAACTTTTAGGAAAAGTTTGGGGCTCCTTAGATCTGTATTCTTCCTCTCTTAGGAAATAGCATTAAAACTAGGAGTTTCCCTTTTTTCTCCTTGACTATATGCATTCCCCAGGTGGGGTAGGGTCAGCCCCGTGTTAGTCTTCTTGTCTCCCCTGAGAATCTTACTTGGCTCACTGGTCTCAGTTTCTGACCATGAGTAGCAGAATGGTCAGGGTTGAACATATTTGTGCGTGTCCCAAGATGAAGTGTGTCAAAAGGCGAAGAAAAAGAATGACGGCTCTTTTAGGAGCATAAAATAGCATATCTAACATTATTTGTTTCATTGAAAAGACTTCATTGCGATCAATAGTGAGCCTTTTAAATTGTATATATTTAAAGTGTAGTACATTTGAACAAAACTGCCAAGTTGGATTTAAGAATTAGCAGCCATTTATGTAGCTCATACTGCGAAGAGACAGTATTCTAGAAGCTTTATTTAAACTATCTCTTGACCTCATACTAAGCTTGCAAACTTGGGAATCATTAGCTTCAGTACGCACCAGAAAATCAAAATCATATTAAATATCTTGCCCAGGGTAACCAGGAGCCATGCTACAATATCTGATTTTATTTTTGCTGTGTATATAGTATTGATTAGAAATGTTTTCTTATTTTACCGCCTGTCACTTCAGGATGCATTTCATATAACATAATTTTCTAGTTTTAATTATAAAAGTTAGTTTTTCAGTTTACATTTTGATATTATTGCTTTCTTTTCCAGAGAATCTCTGATGGAAAATTATTCTTTAAGCAGGGTTGCTGTTTTTCATGATTCCGTGGCTTTCCAAGTCTCACACGTTTTTGTGTGGGAGTGACCTTATAAATAAATTTGATCAGCAAAACTAAAAAACGTATCTTAAATTGTCTTCATGGTTAGAGAGGGTCTCTTCAATTGTCTTTTTGGTGTTATTTAATAGTTTACGTCTCTGGAGTCCACATATCCACCTGATGATACTGGATGCATGGAATGCATTGAGCATATATTTTAGCAGAAATTGTTCTGTGTGTTTGTTTTGCTTTGTTTTTATAAGGTATACATTTCTCTGCATCAGGATGGAACTGATGGCCAGGCTACTGTCTACTGGAGTTTGAAGCCCTCAGGCTTTAACTCACAAGCAGTCACCAAGGATGATATCAGTCCCTTTAACGGCTCTGTTGTATTTTTATCTGGTCAAACTGACACAACAATCAACATTACTGTCAAAGGCGATGGCATACCAGAAATGAATGAAACTGTAACACCTTCTCTAGACAGGTAATAATCCACCTAGGTACTGTTTAGTAGCCTTTACATGTTTGAGTTCTCTTAAATAATTTTCTTTTTGTTCTAATTGTTTTCTCTATATGAAATTAAAAAACTCAAATAGTGTTATGCTGGCTTTTGTTATTTATTGATGGCTTCTGGTTAGTCTATGAATGTTATATCTTTCAGTAAACTTTTACCTTGCTATTTGTCATGAAGGAGCATTAGAGAATTTATGGGGAGTATTAGATATATTTGAAGCATGGTCAGTACACTTCAATATTTTAAAAAGGCAGGAAAACATCCAAAATGGTTTCATTTTTGACAGAGGAGAGGATCAGAGCTTTCTTGGATAAAAAGAAAGCATTAATCTTCATTATTTTTGCTTTGAATTTAAAGACTAAGGCCTATTTTTTAGACAGCTAAAAATTACATAAATTTGAAGGGTACTTTTCAGTTATACAAGAAGTTACTTAGAATTTATTGGAGACAATGTACTTTATGTTACTATCACAATCTCTGAAGAGAGTTTTTCCCCAATAATTTAGCAAATCATTTTTTAAAACAAAAAACTACTGTGTTTAATTGACGTTAATGATTTTTAAAAATCAAAACCAAACTCATCTTGTGCGGACCTCATTGTATTGATACTGATACAGATTAGAGGAGGTTACTGTGAGGTGAAGATGTTGCAGACTTCGTATTTAGAAAGAGTAAAATTCACAGGTAAATGAGCTGTTTTGTACTATATTCTTCCAGTATTAAGTGATTAAAAATTACTTTATATAATTGTTGGACCTTTCTATATCCTATTACCAGTCTTTATTAGGTTTTATTTCTATGAAGGTGTTTTGTCTGAACACATTTTAAAACCCTGATGAGTAGTTGTTCTTTTATTTTTATGTGAAGAAAAATATAGATTGCACAGAACAAATCTATTGGATGACCACGATTTATTTTGTTCTCAGAACCACATTATGTTTACTTTCTCCTTTCCATGAAAAGTAAAACAAAAACAAAACAACAGAAAAACCAAAAAATGAAAACCAAATATCATGCACACACAGTTCAAATGACATGGGCCTAGTATACTTTTTATATCTTTTTTTGGTACCAGGCATCGAACTTGGGACCTTGCGCTTGTGAGGCAGGTGGCAGAACCACTGAGCTAAATCCCTGGCCTAAATTTTCTTTGTACCTTTTTTTTTTTTTTGCCTAGTATACTTTTTAGATGTCATCTTAAGAAAAGGTATTTTATATGAGGAAAAAATCAGTGAAATGTAAAGTAAACTGAAAATTATTTTTTTATGTATGTCATTTTTGCCTTACATTAGGTGTGAATACCTACTAAGTCAGTGAACAATCTTGAAGAAAATTACAGAAAAATTGAGTGATTATAAACCAAAAGCAATACATAAAAACTTTGGTCCTTCAGCCAAGAGTTTTTGCTCTCAATTGAATGTTTAATTATTTAAATCATGCTTTTGCAAATTCATAGTGACTTTTCATATTTTTTCAAGTAGTCATTTTTAATCACATCATGTAAACATTTGAAATGAAAATGAAAATGATTTAAAAGTTCTATTTTCTTTTCCTTCCTCCCTTCCTCCCTTCTTTCCTTCCTTCCTTCCTCCTTCTTTCTTTTTTCTCTCCTTTTTTGCTTTTACTCTTTTCTCTTTCTCTCCTATGGAGTTAAAAATGGTATGCAAGGAGTACAAATTCTAAGGTAGAAAATTTTAGAAATTATTGATTCTTTTTAAATAGAAGAAATTGATTAAAATATATTGAAGTGTCTTAATTCTATTTGTAACTATTGCATGAAGAAGAATAAAGAAATTATGCTTCAGTGTTCAAAGATTTACTTAAATGAATGTGAGAATAATGTCTGATTTGGAAGTGCCTATTATATCAAAACTTTTTAATTTTTGCAAAATTTTAACAAAAGTGAAGCAATGAGTGGTTGTGTGATTACAATGAAGCAATACAATGTTGCAACAAAAATAATAACACTATTGCAATACAGTTCATAATCTTCTTTTAATGTCAAGTGAAATTCTTTATACACCAACTAAGTACTGTATAGCCAAAAGTTGCCTTCCTACTAAACAATTTATGGTACTTCTAATACTATACCACTTGAAAAGATTCTGTTTAATTTTTTCCAAATCAGAAACAATTTCATTATACCAGATTATTTTAGAGAAATGTAATTAATTAAATGTAATTGGTATATAAGCCATTATTTCTAAATGGTATATCTGACTGTAAAAATTAAGCTCATAATCTTTACATTTTGACATGGGGTTCCAAAGGCTTATTTGAAAATGAAATAAATTGGATATTTGAAAACATACTTAGATTTCCTGATAAAGTTTTAATTAAAAGTTGTATTTTATAACTTCTTGGATGCATTCATGTGTAAACAATGAAAGGCACAGATTTCTGTGCTTACAGAGATTTGATTTTACTAACTCGGGACAACTGGCTCTGGATCTGAGGATGGAATTTCTTAAAACCTAATCAAAGCCACTAAGTGATTATAAGCAGGGCTGAATGAAATCTGCTCAGCTGCTGTGGTCTGAGAGCCTGTAAGGTGCTTGGCAGGCAGTGCTCGGAGGAGGCCAGGAAAGGAATGCTGTGAATGGGTCTTGGCACTCTGGCTGCCATAGGGCCATCTTCCCTAAGTGGGGACGGTGAGCAGTTGTCAATAGCAAAGAGCCCCGTGCCCAGTTTCCATAACATGAAGATTACTGGCTCTCGGGAAAGAAAGAAAGAAAGGCTTTCTGTAGCTTTATTTTTACCCTGCCACTCTACATTTCTAGCAGTATTCGTGAGATTTTGGCAAATGGTGCTTTCACCTCCTTTGCCCCCTCCCACAATTCTTTCTGTATTGACAGGGTAGAGACTGAAAGATTTGTCATGCATTTTGGGTAAGTGCACAAAGTAATGGCTTGTTTTTGGTGATTTGACATTTTTTTTGTGCTAGTGATTGTTTTTGGACAGACTGCTGTTCTGCATGATCACGTCTTGAGAAATTTTTCTTGTCCACTTGCCTGTGCATGCCTGTGTGTAGCTTTATTTTCTAATGCTAACAGGGACTTTTATGAAGTTTTTAGGTTATTTGGTCCTAAGAGTTGTAAAATATGAATACATTTAAAATGCTTGATAAAATGTTTGAGAATTAGTTATCAAATATTTTGAGGAATTTAAAACTGTAAATCTCCGTATAGCTTACACATAACCTAGAGCACAATGATTGTGCTTTATTGTGGAATCTTTTATGTATAACAAAGAATTAGCAATGAATAACTTAAACTCTTCTATTGCTTTTATGAATGTAGCTAAGCAATTTTGCTTTTATCAGAGTGTTAAATATATAGAACTTTGCAGAATTTGCATTTTATATATCGGTAGCATATTTCAAGAAAGTTTTAAAATAAATTCATTTGTTTAATGCTCATATTTTACATTTTGATCCAGCTTTCATGTCTACATAAGCTAAATGTGGACAGGAAATTTTAATTAGGATAGTGATATATGTGAAATATAGGCAGATTTGCTTTGAAAATTGTATGACAGAATTAGCAATATAAATAATTGTCCTTTTATTTGAATTATCTCTTCTGTCGTCACTGGCATGCTAGGGTTGGTTGTCAGATTTCCAAAAGCTAAGGAATTATGTTATTTATTATGTAGGAACTGAGCTGACTGTTCTCCATGTTCCTACATTTTAATTGTGACTTTGAGGTCTGATCATGAATAGTTTGTGGTTCAATAGGAAGTCACATTTGGAAAGATTTAGACCTGGTTGCAGGATTGAAAATTCTTAAGAGCTTGCTGGCCTTTACACCCTCAGAACCACATAGTTTCTTTGATCATTCCAATTCTACACTGAGGATGAAAGCCAGAACTTTAAAAAAAATTAGTATGTTCTTTTGAGATACATTTATAAATTGTTATAGCATGTTATGCATCACAAACCCATTTTATTTCTTTCTTCCATGTATGTCTTACATTAAAGGAAAAAATGTATGAGGTTAAAAATTGAGGCATAAGAAGGGATCTGAAAGCCACAAAATATACTTCAAAACCTACTTATGATTGTGTTTATTTTTTATTGTGGCTTGCTTTAGTTTGTATAGTTATTTTACCTAATGTGTATATAACCTCAGTCAGTCAATATAATCTTATGTAATGAGATTTTAAAAGAAATTCCAATGTATATAAAAGTAAAAGTTTGGTTTTAAAATATTTTCTAAATACATATTACAGATTAAATATTTCTAAAACTGGAATAAAATCTGTAAATTTTGATATGCTATAAATATCTACAGCTTTTGGGTATTATATTGGTTTACATATGCAGTGTTTATTTCATTCAAATGAAAAAAGATTTAATGAAGCCAAAATTAGTTTTTCCACAAGGTTATGAGTAAAACTGTGTGTCTTAAGTGATTCACTTTAAAGTTTAATTTCTAATCACCTTTCTTTTAATTACTTGAAAGGCTTGTGAATTGCCTTAGGTGCCTGCAGATTTCAGAAGTAAGACTACTGCTAACAAGTGCCTTTCTGCCCTCTGACTTCCAGGGCTAATGTAGAAAATGAGGTGCTGAAATCTGGGTATACTAGCTGTGACCTAATTATTTTGGAAAATGATGATCCTGGGGGAGTTTTTGAATTTTCTCCTGCTTCCAGAGGACCCTATGTTATACATGTAAGTATTAAACTTCATTCTGTGTTCACCACTTCAGAGGAATGATGTAGAAGGACTTGCACTTTTGTGATTTTTTTTTTTTTAAGGAAGGAGAATCTGTAGAGCTCCACATTATTTGATCCCAGGGAGCTCTTGTAAAGCAGTTTCTGTACTACCAAGTAGAGCCAAGAGATAGCAGTGAATTCTATGGAAACATGGGGGTCCTGGAATTCAAACCCGGGGAAAGGGAAATAGTGATCACGTTGCTCTCAAGACTGGATGGCATTCCTGAGGTACTGGATTGCATTTTTCCTTTGTGTTTTATGGAAGGTTGGTAGTATCTGGTATATCATGAAATAAATATTTTGAACATTGGCAAGAAGACATAAGAAGGGACAAGTACCCATGCTTGGAAAATTAGATAGATGCTCTAATCAGAAAGGTGTATTTTTATCCTCCAGAAAGAAATAACTAAACCCACCAAACAGTGAGACTGTGTGTGATCAGTTAAGTTTTATTTATGATCAGCCTTATGTGATCTTTATTGACTAAATTTTTAATGGTGTGGCTTTGCACTAAGTTTGCCAGTGGATTTAAGTTTTAATCAGGTACCGTATGGTACCATTATGTTTACACACCAATGCACAGCTGACTGTAGATTGTCAGCAACATGACCCTAACTTCTTGCCATTTTAGAAAAGTGTCAATGTTCATCTTTTTCCTTTTTGGATAATGTACTCTTATCCCGATATATTTTAATTGATAGGGGAATGTTAAAAATATTTCTAGGAATAATATCAGCTCTTTTGCCTTTTTAGGCATTGTGTGTTTCTGAAAAACTGAGCATATTCCTATTGTCAAATACCTGCATATTTTACTTATGAAAATGTCTTTGCATTTTCTCATCTGGCCTGTTCATCTTAGCTGGATGAGTACTACTGGGTGGTCCTCAGCAGCCATGGTGAAAGGGAAAGTGAGTTGGGAAGTGCCACAGTTGTTAACATAACGATTCTAAAAAACGACGACCCTCACGGAGTTACAGAGTTTGTTTCTGACGGTCTCAGTGTGATGATAAATGAAAGCAAAGGAGACGATGTCTACAGTGGTAATTTATTGTTTCTTATGTTTTATTTCCATCTACTGAATAGGAAATGAATCATGTTTTTAATTCATTTCTTCAGCAGTTAGTTCTTTTCATTTGCCCATCGTGCTTTAGCAATTACAAGTAGTATAGAAATTGGTCTTTTTAAAAATCATACTTAGGATTGCTGTTTCTGTTTCTTACAAAGTGTTGGAAGGACACTGATGATTTCAGTTAATCATATGTAATATAGTTCGAACACCCAGGGATGAATCAAGTCCAATAAGTTGGAAAAACATGCAAAGTAAGTGCCACTGCTAGTAAACTATTTCAGTGGCAGAAAATGAGAAATATTTTACTTTTAAAGCAGTTCATGGTGAGAAAATCACTCTGGGTGGGCAAGTGAAGCTTCCTGTAAAGGCCTTCAGCATTTAGGGTCCTCTATAGGACCTCATTGTAATTGCACCAAACTGACCACTCTTCTGTCCCTGTGCCACATGACTCTTAAATTCCACATGGTGATGGAAAAGATTAAGTCTATTTTTTTATTAATCATTTAACTGCTGAAGGATGACTAGGCTAGTATATTTTTATATGAACCTTGGAGAATGTGCTGAACAAATAATTGGCTTTTATTGAAAAGAGGTGTCATTTTTATTTTGAGTAATTTCTTTACTTGTTTTAAAGTTTGGTATATGTGTTCATATTTATTATAATTTATGTTTGTACTCCATAGCTGTTTATGGTGTAATAAGAAATCGAGGCAACTTTGGTGACGTTAGCATATCATGGGTGATTAGTCCTGACTTTACACAAGATGTATTTCCTGTGCAAGGGACTATTTTCTTTGGCGATCAGGAATTTTCAAAAAGTATCACCATATACTCCCTTCCAGATGAGGTAAATGTTGTACTTGTCACTCTCCATTTTTCTTATTTTAGTTGCTTAGTGTTTTTTTTTTTGTTGTTTTTTGTTTGGTACCAGGGATCGAACTCAGGTCCTTGTGCCCACGCAGCAGGTGGTGAAACCACTGAGCTAAATCCCTGGCCTATTGCTTATTATTTTTAATTAAGTAATTAAATACATGGTAATAGACTCTGTGATGAAGAACTCAGACATGACAGTGTCTCACTACAAGGTGAAAGGACAATGTTTTTTGGGCTCCCTGAGCGTGTGTTTCACTGTTAGAACTGACAGTGGTCAGTGACACACTCGTGTGTCAAATATCAGGGACTCAGAGTTGGGGGAGAGGTGTAGCCTTTGCTTGTACTTAAGCCCTTTGAAGAAAGGCCGTTTACCGTGCTCAGAGTCAGGACTCTGGGCTGTGGGGATCACAATCCCAGGTGGGGTTTCATCTCCTGACAGTAGAGAGAAACAAGTTGGAAACTGGAGAATACGCCTTTCTCAAGGAGGCAGCACTTAGATCAGCCTTGAAGGCCTGTTCCTCAAAAGACACAGTTCGGGCACTTTGGTTTTAGGATGGGAAGAGGACTATTTCATGTGGATGGTGTGAAAGAGAAACTGTGCACAGGGCCTCATGTAGGCTCAGTGGTGGGCGCCTCCGCCTGCGCAGCTCGCGGAGCGGGGGCCGGTCTCCTGCTTGCCTGTCGCGCCTCCACGTCGGATAACCAGCGCTGGAACTCTTCGGGCTCCGAGGAGGACCGGGAGACGGAGCCCGGGCCGCCTGTGGAGCACTGCAGCGGCCCTGAGCAAGGTGAGCCTCCGCGGGCCCGCGGACCGTCCGGAAGGTGCCGGGGTGCGGGGCTGACGGCGCCGCTGGAGCGCCTAGGTCAGGGTGGGCTGGGGAAGCGGGGAACTACTCGCCCTACTCGCCTTCCCTGCGGCTTGTGAGCCGCTGAGGACCGGGGAAGTGGGATCCAGTTCAGGAGATGCGCTGCACACCGCCACTCGAGTCCCAGCTGTCCCGGGCGTGGGAATCTGCGTTGGGCTAAGGCGGCGTCCCAAGTAGTACTGGGCCGCCGGGAGGGGTGGGGTGGTGGTCCTGGTGGCGGTTCAAATCTGACCTTTCTAACTAGGTGAGTCTGGAGGTGCTTCTCGGAAAAGGTTCGGGGGACTCTGCTGCCGAGGCTGTATAGACAAGCCAGTTGACTCGGTTTGGACCCGCAATCTGAGGCGGTAGTCATTTTCGGTGTAGTGTGAGGTATCCGTGTGGAGCGCTTGTGTACTTTCCCCGTCACTCCTTACCCTGTTTCAGAAAAGAACTGTTTAATTGACACGTGGTGCCTTGGGTATAAAACTATTAATAGTAATTTGGAGCTTGTCAGATTGGAGACCAACCTTTAGTCCAGGAAGAAGAGTAGTATTTAATAAAATGTCTTTTTGTAGTAAGGGGCACAGAATAAGGCAAAAACATTCTATTTTTTTTTTCTGTGTTTTTAAAAACTCCTTTCCAAAATCTTAGCAAAGTAAATAGTCATGTACAGAACTGAAATTGAGTGATCTCTTGATAATGCTTTTTTAAAAAGTTTTTGCTATGAGTAGACTCATAGCGTTTTCTACTTCTCTCCCTTCCTGTGAAACTTTCAGAAATAGCTGGAGCCAGCTGTTAACTTGGAGAGGGGGAGCTGAGGCCAGTCCCTCAACAAGCTGGTCATCAGATACCAGGTCATGTGCAACCACTGGCTATTAAGAAATCACTCTGCTTCCATCTTTGAGTCATTTGGACATCATTTGTGGGATTGTTTCATATTAGGCTTTTATGTATGAGAAGCGGTGTAGGAAAGGCATGAGTATGTCAAACTCAAGGCTTTTCGTTATATAGCTGACAAATTGTGTTGTGTGTTGATAGAATCTCCCCAGGGTTTCTTTCGATTAAATGTATCTTACAATTTAGAACTCTGCATTGACCATACCGTGTAATAGATAAACATTTTCAGATGGGGAAGTGTGAAGTGTGTTGTTTTCAATGATTTATTGAGAGTTTCATCCCTTTTCTCATTAGATGAGAAGCAGATTGTCATATTAGTATCATTGTAATATTGTTTTATAAAACATGCTGTACTTTTGACCTGTTATCACTTTTTTGAAGGTGCCGAGGAGGGGTGTAACTGGTGAATAAAGGTCTCCTGCTCTGAGTACAGTATTAACTGTATGCAGAGTAGAATAGTAGATATACCAGAGATTAAAAAATGGGAAGACTATCTCCTTGGTATTTAAGTGTGTACAAATGCAGTATTTGACCACTATCAAGGGTAATAGGTTCAATTTTGACTGTTGCTCTGTATGTAGAATCAACATGAATAAAGCTTTTGGTATTATTCTTTTTTTTTTTTTTTTTTTTGGTACTGGGGATCGAACTCTGGACTTTGCACCTGTGAGGCAGGTGGTGGAACCACTGAGCTAAATCCAGCCCTTTGGTATTATTCTGAATGCCTGTGAAGGACATTTCCCTGAAATTCAAAAATTTATGGTTATATCTGTTTTTTGGAAGATTTTAGTTAAGGGTGTTTTGTTTTTTGAAGGTGCTGGGTATCAAACCTAGGGTCTGTCGAATGCTAGCTGAGTGTTCTACAACTGAGCTACATAGCCCTAGCTGTAGGAAGCGTACTTTATATTAAATGAACACACTGGGGACGGTACCTGTTTTTAAGTTTAAAGAACACGTTACATATTTCAAGTTCTTTACTTGATCATTTACTTATCTATAGTGCTTGACACAACAAAGGTTTCATTTTTCATCATGGTCAAATGTTGTGTATATTGTAGATATGGGGAAGCAGTTGGGCTCCTCACAGTTATGAACCATGTGAGGAATACAGTACCTGATACTGAAACAACAGTTACAACTCAGCTTCTGTTCTTTTCCTTCTATGGAGTAATGTCAATAAGTCCCAATACTAATTTCTTCTCCCCTAGGATAGAATGGATCTGAAACAGGAGAGTGTTTGAATTTGTATTAAAAATATGCCAGTCCAAAGTTTTTTTCTTCTATATAATAATCTGAAATACTTATGAAAGTTTCCCAGAATAGTGGATAGATTGTGATTTTAGGTGCTCATCACACATGTGAAGGTGAAACATTGTTGGGAAAAGACTTACACCTTAGTAGGACTTGAAAGCAGCTTAGCCTGGTAAAATAAAGTTTATCTCAATCTCCCCCATGGTTTTCTGAATCCTCGCCCCTACCTGTTGCCTAAAATTCTGTGAGTCCCTGTCAGTGCTGCCCTTTTCATAGAGCTTTTTCTTTGCTGGTCATTGAAGACAGCCTTCCCTTGATTTCCCATAGTGTTTTTTTTTTCAATTTGCTTCTGACTCTCGTTCTAAGTATATCTTTTTTTGTTCTTAAATTTGTGCTTGCTGGACTGTAGGCTACAGGGGTTTGGATTCTCTTGTCATGTCTAGAATATTGCCTTGTCTGAATTGTTAAATGGGGAAGTAAGGGAATGAACCTGAGAGCGAAGGTGGAAACTTGCCTTCCAGGTACAATAATAGCAGCTCAGGGCTGGGGGTTTAGCTCAGTGGCACCGCACCTCCCTTGCAGGTGCAAGGTCCCGAATTCAATCCCTGGTTAAAAAAAAAACCCCAAATAGCAGCTTGAATTTACTGAGTAGAGTCCTGGAGCTTCTATAATTTGTGGATTTCTCTATACTGAAATAATACACATCATAGGTACGTAATTGCTTGGGACCCTCTGGTCCTTTGGGAAGGGGTCTAACAAGAGACATTGACAGTTTCATTAGCTAGGCATGCAAATACTGTGTGCTAGACACTAAATTTATTGTTTAATCTTAATGGTAGTGATGAGAAGCAAGGAAGGGTAAATATATGGAGAGTCTTAAATACCAATCCATCCACTGTTAAAGTAGGCAGTGGGAAGCTGCCCATGTAAATTGAGGAGCTGGAGTCACAATAAAATTAATATGTAGGTACATGTGTGGGCAATACGCCTTTTGTGTAAATAAGTTTATGTAACTTATGAAGAAGCAGAAGATACTAGACAAAGTTATTAGGCCTCAGGAATCAAGAAACTTGATAATTTTATTGAATAATTGAATATGTGGAAGACAAGGCTAATGTAAGGATTGAATTTTTTCCCTTTTTTAAATTAGTACATGTTTGCTGCAGGTAATAGTTACATTTCTTGGGGGGAGTTGGTACCTGTAGATGACACATCTCAGTCCCTCATCTCCCTACTTCCTTGTAGGGAACCAGGGCAAGGGGACATTACTAGAACCTCTGCAGTAAGTCCTAGTCTCCTGCGAGCCAAGGCAGCACGAGGGGAATTAATTACAGGAAAGGTAGAAAGCTGAAACTTTGAGAAGAAGCTGAGCTTTGGGTCTGATCAGTGCTGCTCTGGGCGGCAAAGAGGAAAGCCCCCAGCTTACCTCAGTACATCAGGAGAAACAAATGTAACAAAAGACTTGCGGAGAGTTCAGCACATCCTGCCTAAACAAGATGTAACAGTCCAAGAACAATGAGGAACGGAGTAGATGTTTGTTCCTCCCAGGATGTTTTCAGCTCCCAGGATGTTTCTTGTCCTGGAGAATCACAGCCTCATGGGATCATTGAGGTCTCAGTTGTGACCAGAGGCCAAAATGGAGTTAAGTCTCAGAATTCCATAGGTGGGCTGTAGGCAAGAGAACTAGGCTAACCAAATGATTTTACCCTGAAATTATGTAGCGTGGCTCCCAACGCTTCTACTGTCTTTTATTTTCTCTTTACAGTATTTGTATTTTGAGCTTCTCATAGAAGAGGAACCATGTAATATTTAACCTTCTGTGTTTGATTTATTTCACTTAACATTATGGTTTCAAGGTGCCTCCGTTTTCCTACAAGTTTATCCGTCCTTATGGCTGAGTAGTACCCCATTATATATAAATACCATACTTTATATATTCATGTTTTGACAGACATTTAGGCTGCTTCCAAGATTCAACTATTATGTATTGTGCTACTATAAATATGGCTATGCGTGCATATCTTAAGGGTTTAATGTGAAGGAAAAATTAATAGAATTCGGTGATGAGCTACAAGGAATGAGAAGGGACAGATTATGTTCTGTGACTAAGCATTTTCATTATTTTATTCAGCCATTCAAACAATAAGTAGAGAAACACAAGCTCCAAGAAATTCACTCCTCAAAGCTCTTTTCACAAGAAGTAGTGAAGTAGTTGAGTCTATTTAATCTTGTATCTGCTATTCTGTTCAGGTAATGTACTGTAAGCCTACACGAGGTTTGAGTCTGCCTGACTACAGAATTGTGTACAGCCAAGAAAATAGGAACAGAGGGAAGAACACCTTGCAGAAGCAGGAGAGTTCAGTTTTGTTTGTAACAATCATTTACTTGAAGTTGGTATCTAAATGGTGGTAAGTTGAAAGCAGTTACAAATAAGGAATAGTGACTAGGGAGCCCCTAGCAATTGTTGGTATAGGTGAGTTCTTACAGAGGGTTGTAAAAATGGGCTTTAAAGATTTAAAAGTTGAACCTATCTCAAACATGCTCAATTAGGGAATAGGAAAAGAAAGATTTCTCCACAGGTGAAGAACCTGAGCCAGTTCGTTACATGGAAACAATCAATTTTGAAGTAGTTTTTGGAACTAGTAGATATTTTTTGGAATTGTTTATACTTAAAACCCCAGAGCATAAAGAAAAACAAGCAAAATTAAGTTTTCTCATAGAAGTTCCATTTTTTTCTTTGCCATTTTATTGATGGTGATTTCTGTGCATCAGTATTTGAGTGACATAGAAATCACCTTTAGGTACAGAATTAGAATATACCAAGGAGAATATACCAAGTATTTTTTCAAAAACCAATTTATTAGAAAATAAACCAGGGCCAGGGATTTATCTCTTTGGTGCCATGATTGCCTGCCAAGTGCAAGGTCCTAAGTTTGATTTCTGGTTCCCCCCCCACCCCAGATACCAATTAATTAGAAAATATATCCTTAGAGAAACTTGGAAAATGAACTGAGCATTTTAAATACATAGTATTGAGTTCTATAGGGGAAGAATTAAAGTTGATGTGGACTGAAGATCTCATCTAGTATTTTTACTTTGATGTCGTTATGACTGTCATCAGTTTTCATACGAGGTTAACTTACAATAAAAGGAGAATTTTGGCAGTTCTTGGCCCCACACTTCTGTTGATTTAGAAGCCTTGGCACAGTACCTGGTGTGAGAGAGAGACTATAACTGGACTTACTTTTCTGTTGACTGAGGTCATTGTGACAGGGCCGAGAACCATTTCTAAATGTCATGAAGGTTGAGGAGGGGGAGGATAAAAGCATGCAAAGAACAAAGCAGAACCTTGCATCAGAATCTTGCTTTGGCTTGATTCTTCAGATGTTAGAGATAAGAAAGTGTTGTATTTTATTTCCTGCCTATTTAAACTATTGTAAAAATGACTAAAAATCATATAGTCTCAAAAATCTCAACTTTTCATGTTACCATTTTATTGCTTATGCTCATAACTAAATTAGAACTCATGTTTTGGTTTTAAAAGTTTGGATTTCTGACTTTGATATTTTTTTTTCCTCCTGTGCCTTCCCTTTTCCACCCCCAGTGGGCAAACTACATTCATGGGTGGCAGGATCGTTGGGTAGTTTTGAAGAATAATACTCTGAGTTACTACAGATCTGAAGATGAGACAGAGTATGGCTGAAGGGGATCCATCCGCATTAGCAAGGCTGTGATCATGGTGAGTTCCTATTTCTCTTCAACAAGGATTCATTGAGCATCACCTATAGTCAGGAACCATATACATCTGTGAACAAAATGAACATCCATGCTTTGGTGGAGCATGTTTTCTAATACTTTTTTTTTTCTTTTTGGTACTGGGGATCAAACTCAGGACCTTGCGCTTGAGAGGCAGGCCCCGGGACTGCTGAGCTAAATCCCCGGCCCTCTTACACTTTTTCATCAGTTATTTTGGCGTGCTTATCACTATGTAGTGTTGTTTTGTATAGGTATGTAATATTTCATATCCAGTGAAATTGGGACATTTACTTCATAAATTATGGAAAGAGTTAAATCAGGAAAATCATATAAAATTTACATCTTATTTTCAGCTTAAAATATATGAATATATATTCATTTGCCAGGTTTTTCATGTTGAGCAAATGTCATCTTTTGTGATGCTGAGAATTGTTACTGTGTTAACTGTATCCGTAATTATGTCCAATCTAGTTTCCAGTTTTGCTTCCCCTAAAGTGGAGTGAGAGTTGAAAGGTACTTTTGAAAAACTGATTCTGGGCTCTTTCTGTGATGTTCCCTAACATCTTGCAATTGTGTCACCTTTATCTAATGTAACATTTTTTTTTTTTTTTTGGTACCGGGGATCAAAATCGGGTCCTTGTGCTTGCCGCTTGGGCAGCAGGCAGCGAAACCACTGAGCTAAATCCCCGGCCCTAGTGTAACACCTTTGAAAGGAATAACTCACTTTTGAGTCATTCTACTTAGTTTACATTCAACTCTGGACTGCAGTCCATAGACTTAATGTAATTCATTTGTGTAAGAATAAAAAGTGGACTGGCCTAAACAGGTTTGGGAATAACAACTGACTTGTTTAGCATGTAATTCAGTTATACTGGGATCAGGAGTGTTTGATTATGGCTGGATGGAGCAGCTTATGCCTGTAATTCCAGCCTTTTGGGAGGCTGAGGCAGGAAGATTCTAGGTTCAAACCCAGCCTGAATAACTGAATGACTTGGCATGACCTTATCTCAAAATAAACAATTTTTAAAAGATTTGGAATGTAGCTCAGTGCTGAGGTGCTGGGTTCAGTTCCCAGCACTGAAAAAATTAAAAGTTCTTAATTGTAACAAAAATAGTTAGTTGAGAGTGGCTAGAATGCCGTATCCACATTTATATTTAGTAAAGGGCTAAAACTATATTGGCTACGGTAGGACAGGTAAATGGAGATAGCTCAGTTAAGGGGGCTATTGTAGTTAATGTCTAACGTTGGGTATGCTAAAATAAGAGTATACATTTTATTCCCCCATTCAAAGAGAAATCACATTTTCTAATAGAATTTATTTTACTTTCCTTATAAAAGTAAAAGGTATACTTTGGATTTGTTACTGTTTGTATCTCATTTATGTCATGCATTTAAGGAAAATCTTACAGAATTTTTCCATCATTTTTTATACATTTGATATATTCAAGTTTGAAAAGAGAAGCTTAGTTAGATATCAAGTTGGAAAAGCAGGAATTGTTTGGAAGCATTAAGCTACTATTCTTCATTCTAGGGACAATTTTAAATAAATATTTTGAACTTTAAAGCTCAATATTTACTTTGATGTGTGGTAGATTATAGTGTTTTTCCAGTCTACTATTTTCAAAGTTTTTCTCTTGGGGCAAGGATTTAGCTCGGTGGTTCTGCTGCCTGCTTTGCAAGTGCAAGGTCCCAAGTTCGATCCCCGGTACCAAAAAACAAAACAAAACCAAAACAAAACAAACAAAAACAACAACGTTTTTCTCTTTTAAGATAAATCATTATTCATATCGGGATAGAATAGTGGATGGAAATATAGTTCATGATCTTGAAGTGTCTTTCCACGGGTTCTTCCCTGCTCCCCTTCTTTTGCATATGTCAGGTACATATTAATTGTAGTAATTGACTCGTTGAAAACAATGTTGATGATTGATGTCAAAAGGGGAGAGAAGTAAATATTATCTTTATCGTCTTCTAAGTAGTAGTATCCCTAGAGTACCATGGTCGTCTCCGTGGATTTAAATATAGTTATCCTATCTTGAAATATTGGCTGTAGTAGTAGTTCATGTCTTATTTGAAGAAAAGTGTTTTTTTGGTACCGGATGTCGAACTCGGGACCTTGCGCTTGCGAGGCAGGTGCCGGAACCACTGAGCTAAATTGCCAGCCCGAAGAAAAGTTTCAATAAACATTTTCATTGCATCTGAGGGGTAGAGAGCACTGTGTCACTTCATTGTAGATTTTGTGTGTGTGTGTGTGATAGTTACATTTGTACGCAGAACTTTCAGTTTGTTATATAGTTATAAGGAATGGGTAGAAAAGTGGGACTGTTTGAATACTTTGGAAGGAAAGATGTGTAAGTGACTAATGGGAATATATTAAAAACATTTATTTCTAGTAAGAAAAGAAAATCAGCCCGATTGTTTGGGTCACCTGCAGTTCAATTTGATGAAATTGAACTGACAAGGGACTTGGGAGACAGCGTTGAGGAGCTCAGGCCAGAGAGGGGGCGTGTGCCAGGGAAGGAGGAGGTGGGAACTTGCGCGTGGGAGGGGGTGCACTCTGCCATTGGGGTCCCCTCCCCCCTAACGGTGGCCCATAACAGTGGCCATGAGCAGGCAGGCAAGGTGTGAGGCTGCGCCCGGAAGTGACCCACAGCCTCCAAACAGGGTCTGGGAGGACATGGTAAAGGGCAGGAGTAAGAAGTGCAGAGAGGCGGAGTCGGGAGCCGCTCTTGACCTCCGCGCCTGGGTAGCCCGAGCTAGAGAAGCAGCCGCGCGCGCGTGGACGAGGCCTCCGGGAACCTGGCCGGCCTCCCGGGGGGGGGCTCCCGCCCGGCGTCCTGGCGGGGGCCCCCCGAGAAGGCGCGCACCCTGCAGCAGCCTGGGACCCACCGGGGTGCCATGCTGGGCCTCTCAAGGGGGCGGGACGGCGCCAGGCCTGCAGGGGGCACTGCAGCCTGGACAGACATGGGGTGGACTGGACCCAGTGAGCAGACGGGAGCGCGCGGGGCCTGCAGGGGTTGCAGCCTGGACGGAGATGGGGCAGATGGGGACCCACGCTGAAGGGGCTTAGGCTGTGTCCAGGATCCGGGGCTCAGCGCTCAGCCCTGTGCCTGCAAAAGTTACCTTAGTGCTAACAGCCAGCTTCAGACTTTGTAAAAATGACTGGCTGCCTCTCGTGGACTGACGTTAGGTTGCCCTGCATTTAGAACAGACAGTATGCTCCTGGGGATTGATACCGGTTTACTTCCATCTTGCTGGAGAGTTTTAATATCTAAAATTGTAGGCTTTTAAAAATGTAAGCACTGGAAGGTTTTTCCTTCTCCATTTATAGCCCTTGTTTTCTGTAGCTTGACAGAAAACTGAAATGCTGTTGTCTTAGTGACACCAACGGTGAGTGAAGCCC
The DNA here is from genome assembly GCF_053883595.1 of Heterocephalus glaber. Classification (NCBI taxonomy): domain Eukaryota; kingdom Metazoa; phylum Chordata; class Mammalia; order Rodentia; family Bathyergidae; genus Heterocephalus; species Heterocephalus glaber. The sequence goes on from NW_028258393.1 coordinate 132,403, forward strand.
TTGTTCAGGCGGCTCCTGATAGGAACGGGGATGTGGTTGGATGTCTCTCCGTGCAAGTTATTGCCACTACTTTCCACCCTTTGTTGTCTGGTTGGGGGATGTGGTGTAAGACCCTGTCTGAAACGTGGTATGGAGATTTTAACAGCTGTGTTAAAATGACCACAGACACATCCGCAGCCAGAATCATCAGGACTTGGAAACCGTTTCCCCAAATCCAAGCTCCAACCCGCTGGGGTCTGTCCCCCAGAAGACACCTGATGAGAGTTGCAGTGATGACTGACCGTGGCAGTGTTTCTGGAGCTCAGAAGAGGGAAATCGTACTTCAGGTTGGAAATGGGAAAGGAGATCGGCAAAGACTTTCAGGAAAAGGTAGGATTAGAACTGTAACAAATAGCGCTAAGCTTTGGATGTGTGCGGCCTGTGCTGGAAATATTGGGGGCTGGCGGAACTTCAGGGTGGTGGTCACCAGGGTCCCTCAGCAAGAGAACAGTCTGGCTGGAAAAGAGTTTCTGAAAGAGGAGGAAGTGGGAAGCAGGTTGGAAGATTGTTTGGCACCAGTCCTGGAGAGCCTGATTATGGTTGGCAGCAGGGCATTCATTCTGTAGGAAGGCACGAGTTGGTTCTTCTCTTTTAAAAATCATATGAGCCACTTTAAGTACAGTAGCATGTAGTACACTGAGTGATTTTTAAGTAGGAGAGCGACTTGATCAGAAGTGTAGTTCACAGTGAACACGACAGCAGTGCCTAGATGGATTGGACATTGACCGAGAAAGGAGAAGCATGGTTGTCAAAGCACTACTAGACTCCGGGCTGCGGTGGTGTAAAGGAGGGTTGCAACGGTAGGGATGGATAGGAGAGGACAGAGGTGAGAGTTGATGGAGAAAGATTGCAAAGACTAGATAGATGGCAAGATCCAAAAGATGGGAAGGGGAGAGAAAGGAAGAGAAAGGTCATCCAGGAATAAAGATTATGGATTGGAAAATTATCTTTGTAAAAGTGGAAGTGAAACTTGAAGATGTGGTGAGATTTTCAAGGGATATCATCATGGAGAGAAAAGGGCCGTAGGTAAATGTACTTTGGGAAAACTTTTAAACTTGAAGAGATAAAAGGAATTAAAAATCAGGTTAACGGTGTAATATGTGAGTATTTAGAAAAATAAAACCAGGAGAGTTGGTATGACAGAAGATTAGAAAAATACAAGTATCTGATCAAATACTGCAAAAAGATAGAAAAGCTTAAAAATTGAGGGAGGCCATTGATTTTGATAATGGAAACGTTGGTCAAGTAAGAGAATTATGGAAGCTTATAAGAAAAGTAGGTGGAAGTAGGAGGGGTAGGGGAAAGGAAAGAAGGGAATGCAATTAATATGAGAAAATGAACAAATAGAAACAAAGTCTTTGTAAATAGGGAGGGATGGAGGGGTTGAAGGGAGGGCAGGCAAGGGGAAAAAATAAGAACCAAGAGAGTATGTAAAGGTGCATATCTGCAATGATGAATGTCATTATATTGTACGCCTAAAATGTCCCAATAAAAGGATAAAAAAATGGAAGTAGGCCAAGAACCTTGTTGCTGAATGGGAAGAGGGGGAAGGGCTGTTGGCTCATGGGAAGAGTTTTAGCTTCTAGGAGAAGGAAAGACTGAAGGGAAAGGTTCAGGGGAGGGAGTGAGATGGAGGCTCCAAGAAAGGGAAGACTTGAAGGAGCAAAGTCTGGAATATTTGGCATGGGAACATGAAGGGCACAACTTGTGAAGCTAACTGTGGAAGGAGGAGAGCTGCTCTCTCTTCTGAGGTGGTGAATACAAGAGCAAGAATTATATAGAGAAGTGTTAGGGGGAATGTAAAAGTAGCTCTAAAAGAAGTTAAGAGAGCTTGTTCTCACTGGTTTTGTTTTAGTAAGGTAAGAAACTGGTTCACCTTCTTTGGTGAGCTGCTGGAAATGGGAGCAGGGTAGCTGGTGAGGAGCTGGAGGTGGGAGCAGGGATTCAGGGTGAGGAGCTTGAGATGGGGGAAAGGGTGGAGAGTGTGGAGCTCAGAGTGGGAAAAAGGAATCCAGATCAGTTGCTTCAGCACAGAAGTTCTTGTGATAATTACTTTATACATTTGGAATATTAGCATAATTTCTCTCTCTCTCTCTCTCTCTCTCTCTCATGAGTGGTTGTGAGAGTCAGAACAATTTTGAGGATCATTGAGAAGCTGGATGGATTTGTTAGCATGTTGATCTTTTCCATTTAAGTACCATATGTAAGAAGTTTGCCAGTATATATAATTTTCAAACAATACTGTGTACTAGCGTGGTTGAGCAACACAGTTTCTGGTACTGTATTTGTTATGGTTAATGAAGCCTTAGCAGAGACACATCTTTTTGGAGTTCAGTGAAGTTTTAACTTCAATTTCAGAGTGGTTCCAAGTGTAGTAGATAGAAAGTGTCATCCTGGGGCTGAGAACACTTGCCTGGCAGGCAGCAAGCCCTGAGGTCCCAGCACCACCACAAATAAAATATGTTTTTCTTTGAAGATCCAGTGAGTAAACCGTTTAAGTTTGCAAGCCACATGCTTGCTCTTCATCTTTTTACAATTTATTTTCACAATCTTTAAGAACAGTAGAGATCTTTTTTAGTTTCCAGCCAGTGAAATAACGGTCTGTGTACTATGGTTTGCCCATCCTAATATGAAATGAGTATATCTTTTGAGAAGTGTTTGAAAGGCGCCCAGGGTCAAAAGTTATATGGGGATAGATTTGGAGATGCCTGTCTGGGAATTTCAGCATTGCAATTTTTAACTGAATTTGAATTGATTTTGTTAGGGAAGGGGAATAATGTTTGAATTTTTTAAGATTAAAGTTGATGGTTTTAAAATGACTTGGGACAACCTGAGGAAATACTCTTACAAAGTCTTGGGAGGAGGCAGAAATTCTTGAATAGTTAAATAATTCATTTCTGCATGACAGTGAGGAGAGGATACTTGGAAAATTATCGAAATCAATACTTTCAAAACTAGAAATAAACCCAAAGCTTACAACAACCCAGTGAACATTAATTGAAGAAAAGAAACAGAACCTCCATAGGAACAGTGGTGTGGTTTTTTTGTTCTTTGATTGGTGCATTTTAGGTATCCAATATGTTTACATTTATCATCAGGTGCTTGTACCCGTATATGATGTATCTTCCTTCTGATTTTTTCCCCATTGCCTGTGCACTCTTCATCCCCTCCACCCTTCCGTATTTACATAAATTTTGTTTCCATTTTTTTTCTTTTCTCATACTTTTTCCTTTCCCTTCTTCCCTTTCCCCTTCCCCTCCCACCACCCCTACACCTTTGGACCTTTTTCTATTTCAAGTTATCAATTATTCATTTTAATCTTTGTTTATACTTTCAATTTCTCACACTAGAGAAATTATTTGATATTTACACATATGTGTCCTATTTATTTCACTTAGGCGTATGGCCCAAGATGCATCCATTTAGCTATAAATGTCTCTAGTTTCTCATTCTTCATGGCTGAGTAGTACTCCATTTTATAAAAACAACCACATCTTTATCCAGTTTCCAGTTGATGTTCATTTGGGCTGTTTCCAAGTTTTAGCTATTACAAACTGTGCCGTGATAAACATGGGTGCACATATATCACTGTGGTATGATTCCTTTAATTCTTTGGGGAAGATCCCCAGCAGGGGAATAGCTGGGTCAAATGGGACCTCTAGCCCTAGTTCTTTGAGGTATCTCCATACTGATTTCCACAGTGGTTGCACCAGTCTGCCCTCCCAGCAACATTGGAGAAGGGTTCCTTTCCACACCCCCGCCAGCATTTGTTATTGGTTGATTTCTTGATAGCAGCCATTCTTTGTGGGGTGAGATGGAATCTCAGTGTTGTTTTCATCTGCATCTCTTGAATGACCAGTGATGTTGAACATTTTTTCATATATTCATTTGGTGCTTTTACTTCATTGTCTGAGAAATATCTGTTCATTTCAGATGCCCATTTTTGAATTGGGTCTTTGAATTTGGGAGGTCTTTTTTCTTTCCAGTTCTTTGTATATGCTTGGTAGTAGACCTTTGTCTGAGCTACAGCTGCTAAATATTTCTTCCCACATTGTAGGTTGTCTCTTAGCTCTGTTGGTAGTTTCTCTTGCAGTGCAGAAGCTTTTTGATATGATGAGATCCCAGGTGTTGATTCTTTGTGCTAGCTCTCGTGCTACTGAAGATTTGTTCATAAAGTCTTTTCCTATGCCAATGTCATCAAGAGTTCTACCTAACTTATCTTCCAGCAAGTTTAGTGTTTTTGTCCTAATATTTCGATCTTTAATCTACTTCCATCTTAGTTTAGTGCATGGTGATAGGTATGGGTCTAGTTTTAATCTGTGGCAGGCTGAAATCCAGTTTTTCCCACACCGTTTATTAAAGAGGCTATCTTTCCTCTGGTGAGGGTGGTTGCCTCCTTTATCAAAGATGAGGTGGCTGAGTATGTCTGGAGTTGTTTCTGCATCTTCTTATGTATTCCACTGATCCTCAGGTCTGTTTCTTTGCCAGTGCCATGCTGTTTTTATCACAGTAGTTTTGTAGTATAGTTTCAAGTTGGGGATTGTGATACCCCCAGGCATGTCTCTGTTGCCTAGAATTGCTTTTGCTCTTTCAGGTCTCTTCTGGTTCCAAATGAATTTTTGGATTTTCTGTAGTTCTGTGAAGTATATTGTTTGAATTTCAATTGGCATTGCATGAAATCTATATAGTAGTTTTGGAAGTATGGCCATTTTCACCATATTGGTTCTTCCTACCCAGGAGAAAGGGATGTCTTTCCATTTTCTTACATCCTCCTTGATCTCCTTTTTCAGAGTGCTATAGTTTTCAGTGTAGAAGTTTCTTGCTTCCTTTTTCAGGTTGATTCCTAGATATTTCTTTTTTTTTGGATGTTACTGTAAAAGGAATTGTTTCTTGAATTTCTCTCTCAGTGAATCTGCTGTTTGTGTATAAGAAGGCTATTGTTTTTTTTGAGTTTTGACCTTATATCCATCTACTCTACTGAATCTGTCAATTAGGTCTAGAAGACTTTTGACCAAGATTTTTGGATCTTCTATGTAAAGTATCATATCATCAGCAGATAATGACCATTTAAAGTCTTCCTTTCCTGTCTTTATTCCTTTTATTTCTTTCTCTTTTCTAATGGCTGTGGCTAATGTTTCCAGAACTGTATTGAACAGGAGTGGTGATAGTGAGGATCATGGTCTTGTTCCTGATTTTAATGTGAAAGTTTTCAGTTTTTGACCATTTAATATGATGTTGGCTATTGTTTTTTCATGAATAGCCTTAATCAGGTTGAGATAAAGACCTTGTATTCCAATTTTCTGTAGGGTTTTTATCATGAATGGGTGTTAAATTTTGTCAAATACCTTTTCTGCATCTATTGAGATGATCATATGGTTTTTGTCCTTGACTCTGGTAATGTAGTGTATTACATTTATCGATTTATGAATGTTGAACCATCCTTGCATCCCTGGGATAAATCCAACTTGGTCAGGGTGTATGATCTTCTTGATTACCCTCTGTATTCTGTTTACCTGTATCTTGTTGAGGATGTTTTGCATCTATGTTCATTAGGGAGATTGGCCTGTAGTTCTCTTTTTGAGTTGGGTCTTTCCCTGGTTTGGGGATCAAAGTAACACTTGCTTTCAGGAATGAATTTGGAAGCCTTGCTTCCCTTTCAATTTCCTTGATGAGTTTAAAGAGTAATGGTGATAGTTCTTCTTTAAATGTCTTGCAGAATTCAGCAGTGAAGCCATCAGGACATTGGCTTTTCTTTGTTGGTAAATTTTTTATTACATTTTCAATTTCACTCGTTGTAGTTGGGTTGGTTAGAATTTCTATATCTTCATTTAACTTTGGTAATTCGCATGTATCTAGAAATCTGTCCATTTCTTCTGTGTTTTCCGTTTTAGTAGAGTACAGGTTCTCAAAGTAGGATTGATGATCCTCTGGATTTCTGGTGGGTCTGTCATGACTTCACCTTTTTCATTCTTAATTGCATGGATTTGAGCCTTTTCTTTCCATTTGTTTTGATAAGGTTGGCTAAAGATTTATCAATTTTATTTATTCTTCCAAAAAACCAACTCTTTGGTTCATTAATGTTTTGTACCATTCTCTTAGTGTCCATTGCATTGATTTCTGCTCAGATCTTTATAATTTCCTTTCTTGTATGAGCTTTGAGTTTGTTATGCTCTTCTTTTTCTAGGAGCTTGAGGTTCTGCATTAGGTTATATAACTTGAGTTCTCTCTGTTTTCCTAATATGGGCATTGACTGCTATGAATTTCCCCCATAGAACTGCTTTCAGTGTGTCCCGTAGAATCTTACATGTTGTACTGGCATTATCATTTACTTGTAGAAACTGTCTAATTTCTTCTTTAATTTCTTCTGTGACCCATGGGTTGTTCAGGAGGGTGTTATTCAATTTCCATGTGTTTGTGGGTGTTTTGCAGATTCTTATGTTATTGATCTCCAATTTTATTGCCCTATGATCTGACAGTATACAGGGGATGACGTCAATTCTTTTACGTTTAGTTAGACATGTCCTGTGAACTAGCATGTTGTGTGTTTTGGAGAATGACCCATGTGCAGCTGAAAAGAATGTGTATTCTGATTTTGTGGAGTGGAACACTGTGTAAACATCTATTAAGTCCATTTGTTCAATAGTTCGGTTCAGTTCTAGAATTTTGTTTTTAATTTTTTGTCTAGATGGTCTATTTGTGAGAGTGGGGTATTGAGGTCTCCCACTATAATTGTATTAGTGGTTATTTGGTTTTTCATGTCCATTAATATTTGTTTTGTATAGTTGGGTGAATTTCTATTTAGTGCATATATGTTTAGGATTGTCATCTCTTCCTCTTGGATTGTTCCTTTCACAAGGATGTGGTGACCATCTTTGCCTCTCTGAATTAGTTTTGATTTGAAATCTACTTTGTCTGCAAATAAGATTGCTACACCTGATTTTTTTCTGTGTTCCTGTCTCCTGGAGAACTGTTTTCCATCCTTGTACTTTGTCTATAAATTTCCTTTTGAGTTAGATGTGTTTCTTGTATACAGCATATTGCTGGATTTCGCTTCTAAATCCATTCTGCCAGTCTATTTCTTTTGCTTGGTGAATTGGGGCCATTAATATTGATAGTTAAAATTGATAGATATTGACTCATCCTTGTCATGGTGTTTTGCTGTTGTTGGCTCTTTTATTTCATTTTTCCCCCTTCCCCTTTAGTGTCTTACCTTGCCTGGTGGCTTCCCTCTGTTGGGTCTCATGGAGTTGTGACCTTCATTATCTTTTTCTAGGATGTTGCTTAGAATTGTTTGGACTGCTGGTTTGGTGTTCATGAAATTTCTCATGTTTTCCTTGTCATGGAAGTATCTACTTTCCCCATCGATTTTGAAAGGTAATTTTGCAGGATACAACAGTCTAGGTTGGAAGTTACTTTCTTTTAGGGCTTGAAATACTTCACTCCAGGCTCTCCTTGATTTGAGGGTTTGTGTTGAGAAGTCTGCTGTGATTCTAATGGGCTCTCCTTTATAGGTGATTGGTTTCTTTTCTCTAACTGCCTGTGGGATTTTGGTCTTCTGTTGGGTTTCTGGGATCTTGCCTATTATATGTCTAGGTGTAGATATTTTTGATAATGGCTAGTTGGAGTTCTATATGCCTCACTTATCTGTATGTCCAATTCTCCACCTCTGTCCAGGAAGTTTTCTACTATTACTTCTGTGAACAGGTTTTTTTTTTTTATGTCAATTATACTTTCTCCTGTCTTTTTGTGGACTCCTGTCAGTTTTATGTTGTTTTTCTTTGCATCGTTTAGCAGCTGCTGGCTTGATTTCTTGTGGTCCCTTACTATATTTAAGAAATCTCTGTTTTTGTGGTTCTTCACCGCAATCCTGTCTTCTATATCTGATATTCTATCTTCAGATTCCTTTAATCTGTTCTGTATGCCTTCAGTGGAGTTTTTAATTTCCTGAATATTTGTCTGAATCTGTTTCATGGATTCCATTTCTTTCTTATGTTTGACAATCATGGTTTCCATTTCTTTCTTATGCTGGGCATTTGTGGCTTCCAGCATATTTTTGAGGTCATCTATTTTTATCTGTTTCTGTTTTAGAGCCTCTAATCATGTCTTTCACTCTGCTCACCATCTCTGTAGTTATCTTGGAGATTATTTCTGTTTTGAATTTTTCTAGAGCCTCATGCATCTGTTTTGTTACTTCCTGTGCTATCAGTTCATGGTGTCCAGGTGGTTGATTATCAGACTTTTCCACCTCATTTCCCCCAGTATTTGACTTTTGTGAGGTGGAAGTCACCTTACTTAAATGTCTTCTCATTTTTATTTTTGGTACTGTCTTTGGTTTAGTTCCTGGGTTAATACTTTGAAGTTGCTTATTGTAAGTATCTTTGTTGATGTATTTAGAACCCTTCTGGAATGATTGCTTCTCAGAGGTGTCTTCCAGATATAGCTAGCCTTAAGATTTTGAATCTGTAATGGTGCTGAGGCTGTCTCATTTTCATTGTATCAGGAAGGACAACTGATTAGATCAATCACGATACCTTAGCCCAAGTGATACAATCAGCAACACAATAGCATCAAGTACCTCTTAGAAAATGACAATTTGTGGTAGTTATTAATCTGTCGCCTTTAACTGTGTGAATTAAATCAAAGACAAGGGCCAGCCCAACATATGTTTATAGTGAATAAACTCTTCAGTATGGCAACTTTACCCTTTGGAGTAAATGGAGGGATAAATGGGGAGTTAGAAGGAGTTGGGGAGGGATGGATAGGTAGGTAGAAGGATAGGGGAAGAGAGAAGCTGAGCCAGTCCCAGCACCCATAAGGAAGCTCCCCTGCTGCCATTCCATGATCCTAGAGCAGAGAAGGTGAGCCCTGTGGGCGCCAGAAGAAACTCCCCCCACACCGTGGAAATAAGAAGACATGCAAACAAGCCTCAAAAACAGACTTCCAGATCACCTACAGAAACCCCAAAGGGAAACGAGATGGAACAATGTGATACTGAACCACCTGGACTCTGAACTGGCAACAAAAGAGGATCTGGGAAAAATGAAATCAGAAATAATTACTCAGATAACAGCAAAGATTGTGCTCATAGTGCAAGACATGATTAATAAATCTAGAGAGGATACAGATAAAAAATAGAGGAGCTAAGGAACATGATGGAATCCCCAACATAGGAAACAAATGGAATCCATAATATAGATGCAAACAGATTTCCAGGAGATTACAAACTCCACGGAAAGTCTGCGCAGCAGAATGAAGCAATGTGAGGATAGAATTTCAGATATAGAAGATAAGATTGCAATGAGTGACCAGGAAAAGAAAAATTGCTTTAAAATTGTAAGGGAACATGAGGAATCAATCCAGCAGCTGCTAGACGATGCAAAGAAGAATAACATAAGACTGATTGGAGTCAATGAAGAAACAGGAGAGAGTGCAGATGACATCAAAAAACGGTTCACAGAAGTGATGGCAGAAAACTTCCCAAGGAGGGGAAAAGAACTTGACATACAGATAAGTGAGGCGTATAGAACTCCAGCTAGCCTTGATCAAAATAATGTACACATAGGCATATAATAGTTAGGATTCCAGAAATCCAACAGAAGAACAAAATTCTACAAGCAGTTGAGAGAAGAAAAACAAATCATATACAAAGGAAAGCCCATCAGAATCACAGCAGACTTCTCAATGCAAACCCTCAAGGCAACAAGAGCTTGGAGTGATGTATTTCAAGCCCTAAAGGAAAACAGCCTCCAACCCAGAATGATGTACCCTGCAAAACTATCTTTCAAAATTGGTGGAGAAATAAGATTCTTTCATGATAAAGAGCACCTCAGGAACTTCATGAATACCACACCGGCACTCCAAAAAATTTTAGACAATACCCTAGGGAAAGACAATGAGGATCACAACCCCAGGAAACCCAGCAGAATGAATCCATTGGGTGTGACAAATTAAATGCAAAGGGGGAGAATCCAACAAAAAGAAAAACTCATGACAAGGCTTTAAAAACTTTTGACTTCATCTCCCTAATGAGTGTATAATTCAATCTTATTATTGTACTGATTAGTATTTTTCTGATTCTAGAGTTGCACACCATTCCTTGTGCTATACTGGCTATTTATCATCTTATGTCTACATTTTAATTGGGTTGTCTATTAATGAGCTCTAAGAATTCTTTATGTATTCTGCTCATAGGTTATATGCATTGTAATTATGGTCTGTTTAAGGACTACTTTTCATTTTAATGATGTCATTTAAAGTTCTAAATTTTGACGGAATCTCATTTATCAATTTTTTCTTTTATGCATCATGGCTTTTGTATCCTAGGTAGTTCTTGCCTACTCTGAATTCATAAATATTTTCCCTTATAATTTCTTCTTAAAGTTTTATACTTTTAGGCTTTCTTATTTAGGTTCATAGATCCCTTCAGGTTATTTTCATGCATGGAAAAAAAGGGTTGAGGTTAATTCTTTATATACGGATACCAGGTGTTCTAGTGCCATTTGCTGAAGACACTCTCTCTTCCTTGGCTCTTGAATCGAGTTTATAGTCTATAAAATGCTAATGTTAAGTAATCTTTCAAAACTCAATGGACCATATATCTGTGGTTCTATTTCTAGATTCTCTGTTTTATTCAAATGATCTATATGTCTTTCCTTACATCAACACTGCCTTGATTACTGTAGCTTTAGAAGAAGTCTTAAAATTGGGTGCTAAATGTCTTCCAACACTGTTTTTGGCTTTTCTGGGTCCTTTGTCCTCCTACATAACTTTTAAATTTCAATATCCAGTTCTTCATTTATAGCAAGTATACACAGACCTGAATTTTTTATATACCTTGTGTTTTCTAATCCTGCTAAATTCAAGTACAAGTTCTAGGGTCTCCTAGAGATTTCTTATTTTCTCTGTAGATGATCATTTCATCTACATATAAAGATTTTGCTTCTGCCATGCTAGTCCTATCCTAGTTGTGTCATTTTATTGCCAGACTATTTTGGTGGGGACTAGGTTTCAAAGTTTAATGGACAGATAAAGAGTAAGCATATCTGCCCTTGTTCCCCACCTTAAGGAGAAAGCATTATATCTTCTCCATTCATACCAGGCATTCTCACTGGAAGTATGGAGTGGATGTCTTTAATCTGTTGAGAAGGTTCTGTTCTACTTCTAGTCTCCTGATAGCTTTCACCATGAACAGCTGTAGAATTTAGTCCAATACTTTTTCTCCAGCTAGTGACAGGATCATATGGCTTTTTCCTTTCCTCTGTTAAAAGGATGACTTTTGGGGGTGGATCTTCCAAGGCTGAACCAACACTGCCATCCCTATAACAAAACCACTTTCTACATCCTGCCAGATCTGACTTCTAATAGTTTGTTTTGTTAAACAAATTTCTATCTATTTTCTTATTTTTTTTCTATTTATCCAGTTTTAGGATTAGCACAATGTTGATTTCCTAAAATGAGGGGAAAAGTGTTCCTTCTTTTTTTCCTGCTTTAATTGTTTGATATAATTTATCAGTTAAAATGTTTATGAGCCTGCTGTTGTCATATAGGTAGGTTTTCAAGCTAGGAATATACTTTCTTTAATAAGTGCTATTCAAATTTTATATTTCCTCCAGAGTTAGTTTCATTAATTTGTCTTCTAAGTTACTCTTAGAAGGTGTCAAATTTATTTCAAAAAATATTTTTGTAATATGCTTTCTATATCCTTTTACATTCTGTAAAATCTGTGGTAATGTCTCCTAGATCTTGATATTGTAATTTTAAGAATGTATAACTGATATTGTGTAACAGGAAGAAAAGGTCTAAAAGAGCAGGGGAATTGGGAGGGGTAGGGGAAGGGACAAAAGGGAAAGGAAAAAATATGAGAAGAGGAAAACAATGGAAACAAGGTCTTTGCAAATAGGATAGGTTGGAGGGGGTGAAGGGAGGGCAGGGGAAGGGGAAAAAAAAAAAGAACCAAGAGACTCATGTAAAGGTGCAAGATCCCAATGATGAATGTAACTGTATTTTATACCGAAAATGTACCAATAAGGTTAATGGGGAAAAAAATCATAAAATTGGCCTTTGCACTCAACCTCAAGGTCACTTCCCAGAGGGTCCTGGTTGAGGGGTCACCACCTCTGTGAATGTCATTTGCCTTCTCATCGTTTCATTTGGCCTTTTCCTGGACACCAAGAGACCTGGCATTCGTATCAAAGATTTCACTGGCCGATGTCTGGCCATCACTCTTGTAAATAGCTGCACTGCCTACATCGAAGTTCAACTGGTGGGAACAACTGGGCAAAGGCAGAGGGGGAGAGAAGGAGGCGGCGGAGGCGGAGGAGGCGGTGCAGGCGCTTCCGACACTCGCATGGACTGGAAGGGATAGATTCAGGTAGTGGCCCCACGCTCCTGGTAAAAACAGCAGGCATAGAACTTTTTACGCTGCTCTTTGGTCATGCGCGGTCATTTTCGGTAAGGACAGTCTTGAGCCATGAACCACTCTTGGGCGGAGGCGCTGCCAACGGGGGAGGCCGCCGGGAAGCACCAGTTACTCTGCATGATGATTTCGCCATGGGTCCTCTTCATCAAATTGTTTATAAGAACGAATCTTCGGAGGTGCACTTCAGGATCGTTCCTCAAAAATCGAGATGGTTTTATGGCTACAGCTGCTGAGTGGTGGGTGAAAATCCTCTTCTTCCACATACTTTCTCTTAGAGTATGTGATCTTGGGTGTTACAGCATTTGAAATCCTCCTGTAATGGGACCCTGCCAGGGGTGCCCGGCTCCCGGGTCTCCCTGCAGGGGAGCCTTTCCGGCCCCGGGGCCTCAGACCTCGCTAGCTGTCAGCCTCCCATGGTGCTTGGTACCCAGCAAGTTCAGCAGCTCCTTCCGAGACAATGGGCTGGCAGAACCTATTCAGGGATAAAACCAGAGTCATCTCTGACAGCCTCAGATCTGGTCGGCTGGCGGCCACCGCAGCTGGGCTCTGGGCTCCCGGCTCCGCTCTGGGCACGCTGTCCCGCGGGGCCGAGGTCCGGTCCCCCGCGCTGCAGACGGCGCGCGAGGAGCCCGCCAGTCGCGTTTGCCATCTCCCCGTGGGCTTTGAGGGGCAGCTCCGCGGGACACCCTGGGCCCAGGAACCTGACGCGCCGTGCCTCTGGCGCCCCAGCCCGCCCGCCGCTCCGTGGGGCGCCCTCAGTTCCATCTTCTTACTACCTCACAAGATTAAATTTCAACACATGAACTTTGGGTGCTACCCACTGAAGTCATACCCAAGCTGTGGCAAATGGTTTTTCTCTTTGTTATGTCAAACATCAATGAATTTATAGATCAAGTTAGGCAGATTGAGACTTTTTTTCTGTCCTCATATTAATCTGCTTAGGCTTTTATAACAAAATGTCACAGAAACAATAAAAAGACATTTCTCACAGTTTTGGATGTTATAAGTCCAGGATCTGTGTGCTTGCATGGTAGATCTCATCTAGGGCTGCTTCTCTTGGTGGCTGCTGCTCAGTACATGTTCACGGAGCTTTTTTGTGTGTACTCAGTTTTAAAAAGGGGAGAAGGGACAGCAAGAAAGAGGAGAGAAAGTTCTTAGGTGTCTCTCTACTTATATGGACATTATTCCTAGCCAGTTTATCTCAGAAACCGGGATGCGTGATTGCAGTGGGTAGACAAATAAAGTTACCCATCATTTTAAAAGCTGTGCTACACTGTCATGGTGCAAAGTCTTTGGTACACATCGATGGATTCTGCTTGCTAGTATTTTACTTGCTTCAGTATTCCTGAGGGATTTTTAAAAATTTTTGTCTCCTTTGGTATGATTATATAACTTTGACATCAAGGTGTCGTCAGTCTCATTGAATGGAACATGTTCATTCATCAGGTTCAGTTACTTATGGAAGTTGATAGCACTTCCTTGTGTATCCAAGATTCTTCCCATGAAAAAGTTCACTGGATGTCTATTGGGCTTATATAAGAGAAACAGATATAAAGTGCAGACAGTGAGAAAGAAGAATAGGCCTTTCTTGGAAAGAGCAAAGTTTTCATTATGTATCGGTCAATTTCATATAGAAGGCTGCGATTGTGTAAGTGAGAATGACTATCATGAACTAAATGTTCACACTCACCGATTTCCTTTTCCACACTCATCACCCTATTCTTATGCACAGCACACATACACCTAATATCCTGTCTGCAGCCAGGCTCATCCTGTCCCCCGGTATTCCTGTGGAAATGAAGCTCACCACATTGCTGCTGCAGCCACTCCTTGCAGAGAGGCCCTTGCACTTATCTATTCAGTGCAGACACAGCCATATCTCAGCAGTTTTTCCACGGGGTGCTCATTTCCCAGGTGGCTGCTTGGATGGCTTCTGTGTTGTAGCCTGAAAGTTACTGTTAGAATTAACTCCAACATGGGTTTGATTTTGACCAATAGGAGAGAAGTGCTGGGAGAAACAGTGCAGATACATCGCTTGTTCTTCTTGTGTGTCCCCCTTCTTAACACTTCCAAGACAGGTGCTGTGGACTCTGAAGACATCTCCGGTAGGGAAATGAGCTGCACTGATGACAGACTTTAGCCAGCTCCCCATCTCACCCTCATGTATTTTACTCTTTCTCTTTCTCCCTCTCTCTCTCTCTCTCTCTCTCTCTCCCTCACTTTCTTTCTTTGAGATGAGGTCTTGCAATGTAGTTCAGACTGGACATGAACTTACTATATACCCCAGGCTGATCGCCAACTCATTACAATCCTCCTGCCTCAGCTTCCTGAATGCCAAGATTACAAGCATGAGCCACCACACGACTTTTTCCTTTGTCTTATTTTTGCTGTTGTTGTACTCTTCTTTCATCCTGATCCTCTCTCATTGCCCCTCACTGTTGCTTCTCCGGAATATAACCCCAATTGCACAAGAAAGAATAACAAGGATTGACCAAATTAAAAAAAAACTTCTGCACATGATAGGAATCAATTAGTAAACTGAAGAAACAACCTACAGAATGGGAAAATACTTTTTCTAACTATTCATCAGACAGAGGACTAATATCTAGAATGTATAAAGAACTCAAAAGAAAAGAAATTTAAAGACCCAGCCAAGAAATAGGCAAGTGTAATTTATAGATACATCTCAGAAGAAGCACAAATGGTCAACAAATGTATGAAAAAATGCTCAACATCTCTGACCACTAGAGAAATACAAATAAAACAACAGTAAGATTCCACCTTCCACCATAAAGAATGCTATCATCAAGAAGTCAGAGAATAACAAATGCTGGCTTGGCTGTGGTAAACAATAATAATAATAATAATAAATAAAACAAAAAGAAAGGAACCCTCCTACAGTGTTGGTGGAAATGCAAATTAGTACTCCAGTATGGAAATCAGTATGGAGATTTCTCAAAGAACTAAAACTAAAAATTCTGTATGACCCAGCTATTCCCCTTCTAGATATCTTCCCCAAAGAGCTAAAGACATCATATTACAATGATACGTGCATCCACACCCATGTTTATAGCAGCACAATCCATTATACCTAAAAACTGGACACAGTCTGTGTGCTGATCAACTGATAAATGGATAAAGCAAACGTGGTACTACCCATAGTAGAATACTACTTCATTGTAAGGAAGGATACATTCAAGACATTTTTAGAAAAATGGATGGACCTGGATAATATAATGTTTTGTGAATAAATCAGACACACAAGCTTCAATACCATATGGTATCTCTCATCTGAGTAAAGCAAAGAACAAATAAAGAGAGTAGTAAAGAACAGGTAGAAGGAAACAAGGGGCAAGACTTCTTGGAAATAGGAATGAGTCCAGGAGACCAAGGGCTAGGGGAGAGGAGGAAGAAAAGGGGAAAGTAAGTAGAATTAAGATACACCGTGTACAGGAACCTAATAACCTCCATGAGTACACATACCCACTTCCAAGACAAATGGAATCATCATTCATTGAAGCAGTACTTCAAACATGTACTAATAAAAGAAAAACAAAAACAAAAAACTTCTAATAGTTTGTTTTGTTAAACAATTTTCTATCTATGTTCATACTTTTTTCTTTTATTATCTTTATCCAATTTTAGGATTAGCACAATGTTGAGTTCCTAAAATGAGGGGAGAAGTGTTCCTTTTTTCTGCTTTAATTGTTTGATATAATTTATCAGTTAAAATGTTTATGAGCCTGCTGTTGTCATATAGGTAGGTTTTCAAGCTAGGAATATACTTTCTTTAATAAGTGCTATTCAAATTTTATATTTCCTCCTGAGTTAGTGTCATTATTTTGTCCTCTAAGTTACTTCTTAGAAGTTGTCAAATTTATTTCAAAAAAGACTTTTGTAATATGCTTTCTACATCCTTTTAAATTCTGTAAAATCTGTGGTAATGTCTCCTAGATCTTAATATTGTAATTTTAAAAATGTATAATTGATATTGTGTAACAGGAACAAAAGGTCTAAAAGACCCAGGGAATTGGGAGGGGTAGGGGAAGGGAAAAAAGGAAAAGGAAAAAATATGAGAAGAGGAAAACAATGGAAACAAGGTCTTTGCAAATAGGGAAGGGTGGAGGGCGTGAAGGGAGGGTAAGGGAAGGGGGGGGGGAAGAACCAAGAGACTCATGTAATGGTACAAGATACCAATGATGAATGTAACTGTATTGTATACCTAAAATGTACCAATAAAATTAATGGGGGAAAAAACCTGACTTTGCTGGGGCAGAGGATGTAGCTCAGTGGTGCTGTGTTATCTGGCATGCACAAGGTCCTGAGTTCAAGTCCTACTACCAAAAAAAGAGCTGTCTTTGCTTTCACAGGTGTAAAGGATTTTTATTCCTTCTGATTCTTATTGCAAGAGATCTCTGTTAATTGACCTACAAAAGTTCTGACTAGTTTTATTTATAGTCACAAACCTAAAAATTATAAAAGTTATTATAATTCAACTTGGCCAAATATATCTCAGTGTTCTCTGGTTTATAAGCAAGTCGTCTTATGTGTGTCTGTCTGTCAAATTTTTTACAATATATACAGCTGTTTCATTTGAGCTAAAAAATGTTTTCTATTTTTAGCCTTTTCGGATTTTAAAAATATTGCCTAAAACTTAAGTTGACTTATACATAAATGTCATTAGAGTTAAAGACCTGCTTCCCCTTAGGTTGCCAGGTGATCAAAATGATGTCAAGGCTGGTTTTATAAATGCAATATATATTTTTTTCGGTGTATAATAACTTGGAAATCTTTCATTGGTCAAAGTAATATGTTAATTGTTACAATTTGATTCTCATAGGTCATCTAAAAATTTGTTGGCATAATTAAATGGGGACCCTTAGGCTCAAAAACCCGCTAGACAGGACTCCCCTTGGTGAATAAGGAGCAACTGCCTGGAAATATTCTCCAGCCTTTGTTCACAAAGGGGACCCCAATAATTTCCATAGCCTCAGGCAAAACATACACCAATAAACATTGCTAAACATGTTATTGTGATATGTTCACATTGGTTATCATCAAAAGGCTAAGTTTTCTGTTAGCAAATAATAAGATTTTATTAAAAGATGCTCTTGGTATAAAACTAAATTAAAGGAACAAAGTGTTTAATATAGCTGTGG
Organism: Heterocephalus glaber; assembly: GCF_053883595.1. Lineage (NCBI taxonomy): Eukaryota > Metazoa > Chordata > Mammalia > Rodentia > Bathyergidae > Heterocephalus > Heterocephalus glaber. The sequence goes on from NW_028258393.1 coordinate 150,019, forward strand.
TACTCATTTGTTGCTAATATTCATGGTGTGGTAAATGTATTCATGCCTTCTGGGTGTACAGGCTTTCAAAGTATTGATTTTTATGGTAATAACCTTTCTTTGACTCAGGTATCTGCATTCTCATGCACCCCAGGTACTTGTGAGAAGAGGTACATGTCAAGTTT